>NC_053025.1:461873121-461997015 GCF_003073215.2 Triticum urartu | reverse complement strand
GAACATTGGATAGGCTTCCTCCTCCTTGTAGCTTGGCTCCAGCGAACTCAGGGATTGGCCCGCCGCAAAGCGAGCTTGCGAACGGAGGTCTGTGGCGCCGACAGCCGCCGCGATTTCTGCGTGGCGCTCCGACGTCAGCATCTTGTAGTAAGTGATCTTGCGGCGCACCATGGCTTTCCGGCGAACTAGGGGACGCTTGATGCGGGCTAGGGGATCGAAAGGTGGGGGAATGGGCTGGAGATTCGGTGTGGTTTTAGGGCAGTGGCTGGCGTAGGCCGAGCGGCGAAGGTTCTGGTGTGAATAGTGGTTCCGGTGATGACCTTTCAATCGGTTTTAACTGTACATCGCTCTTGTCGCGTTCGCGTTGCAGCCCGGCACGCTGGACCCTCCATGTCGCTCGTCGAATGGAACGCGCTTCGTCTTGCGTTTTCGCTCGCTTGTGGGACCGCGGTTGAGAGCAAACCGACGTCCCTCCCCCTCCCCCGTCCGCGTCATTTATTATACCACCACTCCCTCCGTTTTATGCTGAGTAAATAAAAACAGAGGGAGTATACTACGGATGAGGATCCCCTGACGTGGTCGAACTCATTGAGTAACTGACATGCGGGGCCTAGCAAGCATGGGGTCCGCCAGTAAGTGACCAAAAGGGAGGGTAAGGCAGGGATACCTACGTCAGAGGATCCACTTCCACTATACTACTTTGACCAAATATTAGAGTAATAATATATGACATGCAACTTAGACAAATGTTAGAGTAATAATATATGACAGGCAACTTACACAAAGCATACAGGGTCTAATGCATTTTTCGAGGCTAACTTTGACCAAATGTTAGAGTAATAATATATGACATGCAACTTACACAAAGCATACGGTCAAATTTGTATGTGAAAGGAGTTTCCAATGATATAATTTTCACATTATACATCTCATGTACTATTAATCTTGTAAATAGTCAAATTGGAAACCATCTCGAGTACAAATCTAGGAGTACGTACGAATCTAACAATATTGATTGGGCGTTGTTGAATGTTGATACCTTTTTTATCAAAGTAGAGATACTTTGACTGCACATAAAACTTATATGTAAACTAGAAAGGATAGGAGGGAGTATATTGTACGTTCAAAAACGAAACGGACATTGAATACCCTTTATATATGATTTGCGGATGCTATGATCACCGGTTCAAAATTTTGAATCCGCCTTAGGTATCACGTGCCCCCACTCATTCCCTCTCGATTTCATCTCAGGGTCCGGAGATCTATTGAAAGAGGACTAGGGTGGGTACATGTGAATGATACTCAGCGAAATGTTCAAATGAGGTATGTGGGAGGATGGACTCGACTGGAGGGCGACATGATCGATGGAGAAGAGGGTTGGAGAGGAATGAGAAATAAGCAAACGCCACATGATTATACTTGAACGGCTCAAATAAACAATAAGTTGTCTCGCTTGGCCTACATAGTGAAAGGCCTAATGTGCAACGTGGAGCACTGACGCTCGAATATGGCTGGGAAAACAGGGAACCCGACATGTGGGGCACACCTGTCGGGACGACGTAGCACAGACTAGTCCAATGGAGGAGCTAGCCCATGACCTCCTCGCCACCGACAACCGTTCATGTGGGTCGTTGGGGCCAACAACGGGGCGCAGCTCCAGCACCGCCTCTGGACACGACGACCGCGGTGAGAGGCACGCTCATATCATCACTAGACACGGTCGGTTTTAGTGTGCTAAGGGTGGCGTTAGTGTTGTGGCACGACCAACGGTTTGTTTGGTTTGTGCCGAAGGTTGCCCCATCAAAGCATTGGGTAGCCAAAATTTTGGTTGAGGTATTGGTTGCCCATGATTTGGCCGACATTGGCAAGAAAAATGAACTAGAGTTGGCTAGAGTTCAATGGCATGCCAAAAAATGGCAACCATCCAAACAAAGACCAATGTTTGGGTCATGACCAAAATTTTGGTAAGGTGCACTTTGGCCACAATCCAAACACACCCCGACACCTGCCTCATCGAGGATGCATGGGGCGCCAAGACGCGTCCGCGGAGTGGTGTAGCGCGGCCAACTGCATCCTCTGGACCTGAGACCATGCCGGGTCGTCTTGGTTTTTCAATGACATGCGGGAATAGCATGTGAGCAAAGGGCATCTCCAACGTTGCCACGACCGCAGCTGACTACCCTGGCACACCAAAACCCTCGTCCCTCGCGCCGTCGCGCAGTGCGTTCCCAGCCGGCGCCAGCTGCCCGCATTCATGACGTCCATTCGTATGTCGTCGTTAAGAGGCTCGGTGCCCGAGGAACCAACTCTGGCGACTTAATGACGCACCCGGACGCTTGGCCTCACCGGAATGCGCTACTTGAAGCGGCAACGCCCAGCTAACCTCCACACCATAGCGCATCATCCTCCTACCTGGCACCACATCCGCCATGACCGCAAGTGTGAACGCTCTACGGGAGAGCTTGTCTTCGGGGATGAAGCTCGAGGTCGCCGCCCTCGCTCAAGTCGCCTCTCGCGACGCAATAGCGGCGTAGCCGGACGCGGACGCGACCGCACAAGCGCTGGCCACGCTGGCGGCCAACGACGGGAGCACCGTCAGCCACGCATCCTACTTCTCGCCGTCCAACGTCCGGCACCGCCGAGGTCGGGGACTCCTCCGAGGATGAGTAGGGCATGGGAGGCGGCAGGGCATGGTTGGCCAACTGGCCGGTCCGTATCCTGTGTTCTACTCTTCCTCGCCGGAGACCGCACCTTCACTTCACGGGTCTTGAACCCCGCCCCCGTACATAGAGATCACAGATGGAGGACGTCGGTCGCCGCCGTAGAATAGGTTTAGGGTCGGGTTTCTTTTATTTTTCTGTCCTGTAAAAGTTCGAAATGTAATGAAAATCTGCCGTGTTTGCATTAATCTCAGCCAGTGTATATGAACTTTCACAATAATATACATATTGTAGGAGTACTAGCAAGATGCCCGTGCGTTGCACGGAAGATCAAGATCTTGTGGGAGAAAAGGATGAACGAGGGAAAGCCTTATCTGCAAATGTGGAGAGGACTGCGGGTAAATTGTCATAGTTTCCTTCCTCTCCGTTAGATATAGATCGGACGGCCTATATTGCAGGATGACAGGCACACCATCATCACCAACTCTTCTTTTTATTGAACCGAGACAAATCTAACATGCGAAGTAAAATAAAAACATAGGGTCTATACATACACAAATTATATTAGGCACTCCAATAGTACGTCCACTACACATTCACGCATTTCACATCTTTCTACATCTACGGGAACCTACGAAAGGGTTAACGTAAATTGCCTTTCTCTCTCCTCCCCTAATTTTCATGGTGGTGGGCCCCTCCCTCCCCCCAATCTACAATCAACAGCTCACACGTTTCACATTACGTTAATTACGTAACTGGGATTACGTAGGTGTAGCATTACTCGTCCTAAAAAACCCAACTAAGCCAACCTCCCAGCATATCGCGCGGGAAAAGACCCGGCCGCGCCGTTTTAGTCGGGATTACCGGATTACTAATAGTAGTATCGATGGATCGCGTGAAGCAACAAATTTTTTTTGAGGGGGCGAAGCACCTAGTTTAAAAGGAAAAAAGACGGTACACTCACAGCACTCCTGTCATGGTCGCATTGCACCCCACACACGTTCGGTCCTGCACACGGCTCACGCAAACGGAACGTGCTTCGGCTTGCCTCTTCACTGACATGTGGGACTGCACTTGGAGAAAGCGACCATGCGCCAAACTCCCCCGGCGCACCGCACGAAAATCCCCCCCCCACACCCAAAAATTCCCCCCAAATCCGATTCAACCGCCCTTCGGCCAACTAGCCAATAATATTCCCCAAAACCCCCCTCCCCCCTGTCCCCCTCCACTCCACTCGCTCTGCCAAAGCCACCCTCCCCGCCGCGCCGATACGTCAGCGCCGCGGTTCGGCGATCCTCTCGCTCCCATAGTACGCTCTCGTAGACTACTGTCCTCTAGCCGCGCCGCCACCTCTAGCTACGTTCTTGTGGAGGCGCACGGCGGTCAGTGCCGCCACCGCTGGCGACGTTCGTGTGGAGACGCACGGCGGTCAGTTTCTCCCACGGTACACGCATTCTAGACTGAGGCCCCGTTCATGTCGGTAGGGATGAAAATGGAGCGGAAACTTTCTGTTTTTCCGGAGGAAAAATGGAAACGGAGAGGAAATATGAAAACGGAAACGGAAATTTGCAAAACGGAAGCGGAAATGGAATTTTTTATGCGGAAACGGAAACAAAAACGGAACGGTGTTTTCCGGTGGAACATGCATGGAAATGGAACTTTCCGTTTCCGTGAATATGGAATTTCTGTTTTTACTATAGACCTATAGCTGCTTTGTAGCCCAACCACCAAAGAGAACACAATGGCACAATTAGTAGAATGGATCTAAGGCCCAACTTCTACTACCACACATGTACTCAGCTTGACCCTATACGCAATTGTCCGGTACTACTACAATACTACACTAAGTTGCTAACATAATGATACTATTTTGTAGCCATGTTAGCAACTCATTAAATTTGTTTATTTTTGTGTGTATTTCTCTATGATTCAAGGGGTTTTTAAGTTCCGATCAATGTCTATTTCTGTTTCCGTATCCGCTTTGTATTCGCTCCGTGTCTGTTTCCGGTAGTATCTGTTTCCGTATTCATTTCCGGGGTTTCTGTATTCATTTCCGCTTCTGCAAAAAAAATATGAAAACAAATATGATAGCACTCAGTTCCGTCCGTTTCCGCTCCGTTTTCATCCCT
This sequence comes from Triticum urartu, assembly GCF_003073215.2. Taxonomy (NCBI): domain Eukaryota; kingdom Viridiplantae; phylum Streptophyta; class Magnoliopsida; order Poales; family Poaceae; genus Triticum; species Triticum urartu. The sequence goes on along the minus strand of NC_053025.1, from coordinate 461,992,226 downwards.
ACATGTCGGTGTAGAACTGAATGTTAGTTCATAGACGCTGTTAATCTCACTGTTTGCCGAAGTAGTTTACTGTCAATATGCTCTGCTTAAGAAGCTTCCTTGCCCTATTTTGCACTCAATCTGCTTAGCTGAGATGGCATGCCAAGGCCGATTATTTGCTAAAATATCCTACCATATATTTATTGTGACGTAGATTGCCATGGTCTAGTAGCCAATCTGTTAGGTGAAATAGCTCTACACCGTTTTATACTCGATCTTTGTTGCTGCGATGGCCTTCGATAGTTCGATGGCTGTGTGCTCGGCCTCATTGACTGCTGAAACAGCCTGCCATAATTTGGCACTCAAATCTGTTTGCTGAATTAGCTTTACATATATTTCGTTACTTAGATCTGCTCGTCCAAATATCTTGCCATAGCTTTAGACATCGACCTAGGTATTTATTTTTCTGGACTTCATAAAAAAGCATATATATTTTTCCTGTAATATCTAGTAGAAGAACTAATTTGTATGTCTAACAGATGGACGGGACTTGGATAACTTCTGCTCGAAGATTCTCCGCTGCATATGTCGAGGGGGTTGAAAACTTTATGAACTTTATCAGAGCTGAGTACAGTGGTCCAAAATCAGATGTGCTCTGCCCGTGTAGCAGTTGTATGAATTCAGTTACAAGACCCCAGACAACTGTGCAAAATCATCTACACTTGTATGGGATGTCGGTCACATATAATAGGTGGGTTCATCATGGTGAAGCTGTGAACATCAATGTTATTGACTACTTGGAAGCAGCAGATCACCATCTTGATCTGCCTGATGCTCAGGTGGAAGAGGAGGAGGAGGTGGTGGTGGCGGAGCCAGTGAGTTTGACCAAGATTGAAACAATGCTACGAAATGCTCGTGCTACGAAATGCTCGTGCATTCCATAAACTTTCACCTGCAGAAGAAAAATGGTGGACCCGCATGTTGGAACAATGCAACGTTGCTGTCACCCCAGGAAATAAGCTGTCAGTATTCTTAGCTATGGTCACCTTTCTTCAGGTGAAGACATCTGAGCGGATGACCAAAAAATCATTTGATGCGATGTTGGCTGCTTTCCGCAAATATTTCCCAGATGCGTCTGAGCTGCCACACACCTACAGTAAAATGAAGAATTTCCTTCATGCAGTTGGAATTGGATATGATATGATCCATGTTTGTAAGAATAATTGTGTTCTGTTCTGGAAGGATTATGCCAACTTAAGTGAATGCCCGGAATGCAAATCATCAAGATGGAAAGATGGTGATGCTGTGAAGAGGATTCTTCATAATGTTCTGAGACATTTTCCAATTACACCAAGATTGCAAAGGTTGTTTCATGATGCTGAAACAAGAGAGGATGTACTGTGGCATTCTAGGAACCAGGAGTATAGAGATCAGAATGTAATGAGCCATCCATCTCATGGTAGTGAGTGGAAAAGCTTTAATGATCAACACAAAGAGTTTGCTGCTGACCTGAGAAACATTAGACTTGGCTTAGATTCAGATGGATTTAACCCATTTGGCCACCAGAGCGCCACATATAGCATGTGTCCAGTGCTTGGTATCCCTTACAACATGCCTCCAAATGTCTGCGCCAAAGAATCAAACTACATGATGGCCTTGCTCATCCCAGGTCCAAAAAGTCATGGGAAGGATTTTGATTTGTTCATGGAGCCTCTTGTGGAGGAACTTCAACAGCTATGGAAGGGTGTTCTCACTCAAGACCTATATAGCAGCCCACCAGCTGATTTCTTTCTGCATGCTGTTATAATTTGGTGCATCCATGATTATCCGGCTTTGGGCACTATATCAGGGCGAACGACACATGGTTACAATAATGTGTTCGCTGTGACAGGAATCCGCTGTCATACGCAATACTTAGCAAGATCTGTTACATTGGACACCGTCGTTTCCTTGCCAAGGACAAGTCGCATCCTAGAAAATACCGAAGACATGTGTTCAATGCAAAGCATGAAAACCATGATGCGCCAAAGAGGCTCACCGCCGATGAGTTGCAAGTGGAATTAGAGAAGGTCAGGCATATTACACCAGGAAACCATCCTGGTAATGGTAGCGGGAAAAGGAAGTGTGGCAGGGTAGAAGAGAGATTATTGTTTACCCGCAGGTCCACTTTGTGGGACTTGGAGTATTGGAAAGATTTGGATCTGCGGCATAATATTGATGTGATGCACATCGAGAAAAATATATGTGACAGCATTATCGGCACACTTCTTAATATTGAAGGCAAGACGAAAGATACCTTAAAATCTAGGATTGATTTGACACACCTGGGTATCAGAAAGGATTTGCAGGTGCAAGATGAAGGTAAACTACGGGATATGGCACCAGCTGTGTACGTCTTGGACAAGGTAAAAAGAAAAGAATTCTGCGAGGTCCTGTCACGTGTGAGATTACCACATGGATTCTCTTCCAACCCTGAAAGGAGAGTCAGTGTAGATGGAAACAAGGTACAAGGGTTGAAAACTCATGACTGCCACGTCCTACTTCAAAGGGTTTTACCTATTATCCTTAGAGGATTGGGCTGCCCTAACTTATACAGAGCAGTTGCAGAGTTGGGACAATTCTTCGGGGAACTCTGCAGTAGGAATATCAGGATAGATGCTTTGGAGCGTCTTAGAGACAAGATACCAACTATCCTATGCGACCTTGAGAAGATATATCCTCCAGCCTTCTTTGATGTGATGGTGCATTTGGATGTTCATCTACCTGATGAGGCACTACTTAGAGTGTTGGAAATATGCCCTAGAGGCAATAATAAAAGCATTATTATTATATTTCCTTATTCATGATAATTGTCTTTATTCATGCTATAATTGTGTTATCCTGAAATCGTAATACATGTGTGAATAACAGACACCAACATGTCCCTAGTAAGCCTCTAGTTGACTAGCTCGTTGATCAACAGATGGTCATGGTTTCCTGACTATGGACATTGGATGTCATTGATAACGAGATCACATCATTAGGAGAATGATGTGATGGACAAGACCCAATCCTAAACATAGCACAAGATCGTATAGTTCGTTTGCTAGAGTTTTTCCAATGTCAAGTATCTTTTCCTTTGACCATGAGATCGTGTAACTCCCGGATACCGTAGGAATGCTTTGGGTATACCAAACGTCACAACGTAACTGGGTGACTGTAAAGGTATACTACGGGTATCTCCGAAAGTGTCTGTTGGGTTGACATGGATCAAGACTGGGATTTGTCACTCCGTATGACGGAGAGGTATCACCGGGCCCACTCGGTAATGCATCATCATAATGAGCTCAAAGTGACCAAGTGTCTGGTCACGGGATCATGCATTACGGTACAAGTAAAGTGACTTGCCGGTAACGATATTGAATGAGGTATTGGGATACCGACGATCGAATCTCGGGCAAGTAACATATCGATTGACAAAGGGAATTGCATACGGGGTTGATTGAATCCTCGACATCGTGGTTCATCCGATGAGATCATCGTGGAGCATGTGGGAGCCAACATGGGTATCCAGATCCCGCTGTTGGTTATTGACCGGAGAGTCGTCTCGGTCATGTCTGCTTGTCTCCCGAACCCGTAGGGTCTACACACTTAAGGTTCGGTGACGCTAGGGTTGTGAAGATATGTATATGCAGTAACCCGAATGTTGTTCGGAGTCCCGGATGAGATCCCGGACGTCACGAGGAGTTCCGGAATGGTCCGAAGGTAAAGAATTATATATAGGAAGTGCTGTTTCGGCCATCGGGACAAGTTTCGGGGTCACCGGTATTGTACCGGGACCACCGGAAGGGTCCCGGGGGTCCACCGGGTGGGGCCACCTATCCCGAGGGGCCCCGTGGGCTGAAGTGGGAAGGGACCCAGCCCAAAGTGGGCTGGGGCGCCACCCCCCAAGGGCCCATGCGCCTAGGGTTGGGGGGAAACCCTAAGGGGGCGCCCCCTTGCTTGGGGGGCAAGCCCCCCACCCTTGGCCACCACCCCCCTAGTAGATTCCATCTACTAGGGCCGACGCCCCCCCCCTTGCACCCCTATATATAGTTGAGGAGAGGGAGGACTTCATACCCCAGCCCTTGGCGCCTCCCTCTCTCCCCGTTACGTCTCTCTCTCGTAGTATAGGCGAAGCCCTGCTACTATGACGCCCTGCATCCACCACCACGCCGTCGTGCTGCTGGATCTTCATCAACCTCTCCTCCCCCCTTGCTGGATCAAGAAGGAGGAGACGTCTCCCGTCTCGTACGTGTGTTGAACGCTGAGGTGCCGTCCGTTCGGCGCTTGGTCATCGGTGATTTGAATCACGTCGTGTTCGACTACATCATCACCGTTCATTGAACGCTTCCGCACGCGATCTACAAAGGTATGTAGATGCATCCGATGTCTCGTTGCTAGATGAACTCCTAGATGGATCTTGGTGAAACGAGTAGGAAAATTTTTGTTTTCTGCAACGTTCCCCAACATAGAGATCCAGTACAATATGGCTGGATGTACCCTATTGAAAGGCGGCTAGGCACTTTCAAGGGCTATGTTAGGAACAGAGCTAGACCTGAGGGTTCCATTGCAGAGGCCTACATTTCTACAGAAGCGTTGACATTCTGCTCAAAATACATTGAAACAGCTGATCAGCTTAGCAAAGAGGTGGGTGAAGACAATCCCGGGCTCAATGTTTTCGATTATTCTGTTCGAGTTACAGGGAAGAGTCGACAAGAGGACAAACCTAAAGATTTGGACAAAATGGTTTGGTATGTGTTGAATAACTGTCCTGAGATACTACCTTATATCAAGTAAGTGCAGTACTGCAGCTTATACATCGTAATCTACTAAACTTGCAGCACATTCTTATATATTTAGATGTTTGACGCGATCACTATGTTGTGCAGCATCTACAAAGAGTTACTGCCGCAAAATCCAAGAAACATTGACAAACTGGTTATGGCAGGATTTGCAAAATGGTTCAAGAACCATGTAAGCTAAGTGCATTGTCAGTTTTTTTAATATATTGAGTACATAAGATGATCAGCTTGTCTATTTTCTAACCATAGGTTAAGAAGATGCGGGAGGATGGGCAGGCAGTTGATGATGCCCTTTACTCACTAGCAATGGGTCCTGATACTCGGGTAAGACATTATGAATCTTGCGTTGTTGGAGATGTGCGCTACAACACCCTTGCATGAGATGAAGGCAGGAAGACACAAAACAGTGCCATCATGAGCACGGATACGTATGACAAAGAGACAACTGAAATGTATGCTAGCATAACAGACATTGTTCAGTTGCAGTATATCTCCAGTTTCGAGGATCATCGGTGTGTAGTTTTGTTGTGCTGTCGTTGGTACAACCTGTTTTCCAGGATCGCAAAACCCAGAGCTGATGATTATTTCAAATCCATCAATGTCAAGGCAGCGTACCAGACCAACGAGCCTTTTATTTTGGCAAATCAAGCAACATAGATATTTTTCTTGGAAGACACATTTGCATGTAGCTATGACTAGAGAGTATTGCAAAGGTTTGAGTAGAGGAATTCGTTTAATGAAGTTGCACAACAAGATGATGCTTACACTGCTCCTGATGTACAAGATAACACAAATGTCCCTAATATCTTTGAGAAGCATCACGTAAGCCAACGTTCCTAATACAAATGTTCCTAATAGCGATGACTGGAGAGTATTGCCTGTCGTGCTGTGGACATACAAGAGTTGATCAAGAATAAGCCACCGTTCAAGGACATTGAGGACGAAGAAGAAGATGACACCGTGGGGCATTACGATTCAGACTGATACACATGGCCAAGATGTTGACGCTGCTGCTGCGGATGATGATTACATTGCTTTTGTTGTATTTGCCTGTTAGAAGATGTTTTTATCTACTATGTGAAATTGTGTTTGCTATGACAACTGAAACCTGATGAACATGTTGTTTAGTATTTTGCTGTGAGAACATCACTTGTTATGTATGTTGATTTGTGTTTGGTGATTGTATGAAAACTAAAACATGATGACATTGTTGTTTAGTTGTACTCATATTTGGCTGTGAAACTTGAATTTGATGACATAGTTTGTTGTTGGACTGCAATTTGCTCGACGTCTTCGCATGAGAACAAAGCTGACCCGACAGGGCCTCTGCTATTTATTTATTTATATGAGCAAAAGGGGATACCCCCTGATTTCCGTTAATAGAAATCATTAGATGTTCACAACACTACGCCCAGCCTGCTACACAGGTTTCATTCATTACTAGTTTCAGCAAAGTGCTCATGTCGTAGCCACTGAATACATCATGAGTGCTACATACACTGCAAATAAAGAGACAATCATCCTACAGAGCACATCGATTTTGCCCATTATATTCACAAGCTCTTTCATCTCCTCATTGCTGTCAAGGCCGTTCAGCAGCTGTTGCTTGGCCATGATCAGAGGAACTGCATCTTTAACCTTCTGCTATGCATCTTCCTCTTCTATCGTTCCTTCAGTTACTTGTCCAACACCCCAACCTGCTGTATTGGGATTCCTCGGCTAACCAAATAATCAGTGTAGTTGCATTCCCCCACATCAGCAACTTCCCAGAAATACAAATCACACGAATCTTCCCTTTTCTGCACGAATCAAATTGGAAGATCATCAACCAAACTATCAAAAAATCAGCAACTGAAAGCAGCAGAACAACACTTAAACATATTATTACCCCATGATTTGGGCATTTGTAGAAGACTCGGCCAGGGTTGCGGATTGTGGTTGAGACGCGACGGATGACTCTGCGTGATTTGCAGCAGTGGCACCACACCAATGGCAGCGGGTTGCGATGAGCAATCGGCTGCGGTGCGCGTGCTGGCGGGGGTGTGATGAGACCCACAGGCGATGGTACGGGTGGCAACTTGGCGCATATCTGGTTGTTGCCTGCTAAAGAGCAGGTGGACGAGCAGCCAGCGGACATGGTTGCTGCGGCCAGAGCTTCTGATGCTAGGCAGAGTAAGTAGAGAAGAGGAGAACCGAACGTTGGATTTGTCAGTTTCATTACTTGCAGAGTAGCATAGCACCATATATAGTCATAGTCTAGGTTTGGATTCGAACCAGCTACAGGAGCACGTCTTTCTTTTTTCTAAAACTCGGCAATGTCTCTTTACTGGTACACTAGCTTGTTCTGTACGCCTTCCCAAGTCTTTGATTTTCTTTCCCTTTTTTGCGAGGAAGGAAGGAGGACAAAATTGAGAGTTCCTGGGACTCGAACCCAAGACCTCTCGGTTGAAAACCAAGGGTGCTAGTCACTTATGTGGCGAACGTTCCCTGTGAGGAGGACGGCAAACGAACGCATTTTCCTCGCAGTTTTCTTCCTATATATAAAAAAGTATGCTACTTGGTGTCCGCTTAGTCAACAAACGATTGTGCCAACCTTGACCGTTGGATTGACATTCAACGTCTGTCGCGTTTCTTCAATCTCTTCTTCCTCGAGCCGCCGAAGCCAAACCAGCGCCGGCGGGACCGCCTGCTCCCGCCTCCCATGGCTGGCTGTGATCTTCCCCGGCTCCTGTTCGTTCCCGTCCGAGGCCTCATCATCGTCCTCCGCCTTGGTTCACTTGCCGCGGTGCCGCCCTCCGGTGTTGTCAACATGGTCAACAACCAAGAGGAATAAGGAGATGATTGTACATGGTGAGGATGACAGTAGGGACCCAGCAGCGCGCGCAGTAATTTTGTCTTTTTTTGGGATGGAGAAGGGTATCAACTGGGTTGTGCGGGACCCGTGGCCCGTCTAGCCCAGGCTTTTATTTCATATGTTTAGCACATGACCAGCCCAATTTGTTTTTTTCCTTTCTGAAAATGGCTAGCCAGCTATTTTGTTTTTTGCAGAATAACCAATGTAGGCCTACTTGCTTTTCTACGCCCTGTTGGGCCGGAAATCTTTCAAGACGAGGAGGGGTGCATTTTGCCTAGAAAATGGGCTATAAGTAATAAGAAATGGGCTATAAGTAATAATAAATGGGCTGTAAAAACAAAAAATACAACAAACATGCAATTAGTTCCAAAATATTGTTTTCTTTCGGATTTTGATATTTTAAATTTCATTGTTTTTGTGCGGGTAAAATTTCATTGAATTTAAATTAAGGTATATTTAGATTTAAAATTAATTTGAATCTGGCTAGAAATTTCGGGTTGTATGCTGTTTGGGACAGATTTGGAGGCTTTGTGGGTCTACTAGGTTGACGTGTACTTTGGCTTTGTCAACTTAGTCCACAAACGATTCTAGCAGCAGTGATCATTGGATGTTAATCCAACGACCGTGCTGCTTCTTCAATATCTGATCTTCTTCCTCCAGCCGCCCAAACCAGCTCCGGTGGGACTGCCTGCTCCCACCTCCCGTGGCTGGCTGTGCTGCCGCACAGGCCGCACCGCCCCACCCTACTTCATTGCTGGCCAGGCCATTCCTCTACTCACCCACACCTCCTGTTAGTTTCCGGCGACGGCAGCCGGACCAGTAAACCCTCGTACTCCCCACCGTGTGGGCAACATTTGCCGAGTCTTCCCCGGCTCCATGTCGTTCCCTTCCTAGGCCTCGCCATCGTCCACCGCCATGGTGCTCTCGGCGCAGCCTAGTCAACGTGGTCAACGAACAACATCCATCGGCTGTGGACTGTACGCGCAAAATAATGATTCCTCTACCTGACAGCTGGGACCCACCGGAAGGGCCTTTGTATTTCACGAAAAAAACGTTCCCCCCACTGACATGTCGGACCCACCAGCTATATCTTCGCATGCAAGGAAGTGCCTCCTTATTACGCACAAAAAAAGAATACCCCCCTGCTAGCTGGGACCCACCATAGTGGGAGGATGACTTGTGGGCCAACTAAGTTGACGGAGACGGAGGGCTTTGTCAACTTAGTCAATATGAACGATTCTAGCTCCAGTGACCGTAGGATGTCCATCCAATGGCCGTAGTGCTTCTTAAACCTCTGGTCTTCTTGCTCTAGCCTCCCAAAGCAGCGCCGATCGTGTCGCATGCTCCTGCCTCCCGTGATCGGCTGTGCTGCCATGGAGGCCTCACCGCCCCCTACTATTCCCACCGCTTGCCAGGCCTTGCAGCGACGGTAGCCTCACACCGCAGCCGAACTAGTGAACCCTCGTACTCCTCTCCGCGCGGGCTTCCACTACCGCGTCTTCCCCGGCTCCGCGTCGTCCCCTTCCTAGGCCTCACCGTCATCCACTGCCGTTGTGCTATCGGCACGGCCTGGTCAACATGGTCAAGGAACGACTTCCATCGGACATGGATTGTACGTGGAGGGGCTGACAGCTGGGTCCACGGCCGCAGCAAGGAAGTGCCTCCTTATTACGCGGAAAATAATGATTCCTCCACCTGACAGCTAGGACCCACCAGACGGGCCACTGTATTTCATGGAAAAAACATTTCCCCCTGACTGCTGGGATCCACCAGCTTCATCTTCGCACGCAAGGAAGTGCGTCCGGGCAAAAAAAAAGATTCGCCCCCCTGACTGCTAGGACCCACCAGCTACACCTTCGCACGCAAGGAAGTGCGTCCGAGCAAAAAAACGATTCACCTCCCTGACTGCTGGGACCCACTGGCTACATCTTCGCACGCAAGGAAGTGCGTACGGGAAAAAAACGATTCACCCCCCTGACTGCTGGGACCCACTAGCTACATCTTCGCAGGCAAGGAAGTGCTTGACAGTCGGGACCCACCTGGTAGAAGCGTACGTAGCGTTGTCATTCTGGTCGCGAACGTGTATGTACATACTGGTCGATGTAGAGGCGCGCACGTGTCGTAGTAGAGGCGCGCATGTGTCGTAGTAAAGGCGCGCACGTAGCATGTAGACGTATGTACAGCGGCCAGGGTGCAAGAAAGAAAATACGGCCACGTATGTGTACATACGGGCGGGGTCTCGAACGCCTACTCGCGCATACGTACGGCCATGACTCGTGTACATGGCTGGGTCGGAATGGAGAAATAGCGTCGTCATCGTGTTCATGGGGAGGCAACGGAATGTGTTGTGTTCATCGGGAGGCAACGGAACGCGTGGGAGCCAACCGGCTGGGTCGGAACGGAATGTGTGGTCGTGTTCATCGGGAGGGCTTGGAAGGAACAGGCGATGGAAACGAGGCCTGCGTACCGCAAAACAGAGGAAACGGCCTTGTGTTCGACCGGCCACGTTCGAAACGGGATCCTGTTGATCGGGAGGGGTGTGGCGTACCGCAAAACGGAGGAAACAGACCTCCTACGATCGAAACGGGGGTCCTGTTGATCGAGAGGAGTGTGGCGTACCGCAGAACGGAGGAAACGGACTTGTGTTGGAGCGCTACGGTCGGAACGGGGTCCTGTTCGTCGGGAGGGGTGTGGCGTACCGCAAAACGGGACTCCACGGGATACTGTTCATCTCCACCGTCGACCTCCTCCAGCCTCCACGGGCTCCTGTTCATCCAGCCTCCACCGCGCGCTACTCCACCGGCTACTGTTCAACCACCCCTCCACACCACGGGGTCCTGTTCATCCAGAGGCAATGCCGCCGCTGACTGTTCACCCCCCCCGCAACACTCACTGTTCATCCAATCGATCGGCTTCCGTTTAGCAGCAGTAGCAAAGGAATTGCTCGATCGGGTTCAGTTAACAGCCATCGATCGATCGCTCGGGTTCAATAACGCGTAGCCTGCAGTGCAATCGCTCGGGTTCAGTTAGAGCCCAATGCCTCACTCGGGTTTAGTTAGAGCGAATGCCTCACACACACGCACGTACGTGTACGAGAGAAACGCGCATTGCTCGGCCCCCGACCTCCCACCATAACCGGGAACTCCTCGAAATTTTCCTCCCCCTCACTTCTACCATGGTTTTTTCCGTCATGGACGGCCCAAAGAATGTCATGCAGCTGCGTCTCCGGCCTGCCCAGGACGAAAAGCCCACTTTCTGCCATGATTTTTTATCATGGAAGTAGGAGCCCACCACATCTATGATGATACCAGGTTTTGTCACAATTATCGTCATAGAAGTGTCATATGTATGACAGAAACAAATTTCGTTCGGCCCAAAATGTCACGGATGTGTCTTTTTTTTGTAGTGTATAAAGGAGTGGAGGAGGGGGGCGGCCCTCTACTATGGCGCGCCCTAGGGAGTCCTACTCCCACACGGAGTAGGATTCCCCCTTTCCAAGTAGGAGTAGGAGAGAAGGAAGGGAAAGAGAGAAGAGAAGGAAGGAGGGGGCGCCGCCCCTCCCCCCTAGTCCAATTTGGACTAGGCCTTGGGGGGCGCACGGCCTTCCCTAGGAAGCCCCTCTCTCTTTCCCCTAAAGCCCAATAAGGCCCATATACTCTCCGGGGTCCGGTAACCTCCCGGTACTCCGGAAAATGCCTGAACTCATCCGGAACCATTCCGATGTCCAAATATAGGCTTGCAATATATCGATCTTTACGTCTCGACCATTTCGAGACTCCTCGTCATGTCCGTGATTAAATATGGGACTCCGAACTACCTTTGGTACATCAAAACACATAAACTCATAATACCGATCGTCACCGAACGTTAAGCGTGCGGACCCTGCAGGTTCGAGAACTATGTAGACATGACCGAGACATGTCTCCGGTCAATAACCAATAGAGGAACCTGGATGTTCATATTGGCTCCCACATATTCTACGAAGATCTTTATCGGTCAAATCGGATAACGATATACGTTGTTCCCTTTGTCATCGGTATGTTACTTGCCCGAGATTCGATCGTCGCTATCTCAATACCTAGTTCAATCTCGTTACTGGCAAGTATCTTTACTCGTTTCATAATGCATCATCCCGCAACTAACTCATTAGTCACATTGCTTGCAAGGCTTATATTGATGTGCATTACCGAGAGGTCCTAGAGATACCTCTCCGACAATCGGAGTGACAAATCCTAATCTCGATCTATGCCAACTCAACAAACACCATCGGAGACACCTGTAGAGCACCTTTATAATCACCCAGTTACGTTGTGACGTTTGGTAGCACATAAAGTGTTCCTCAGGTAGTCGGGAGTTGCATGATCTCATAGCCATAGGAATATCTATAAGTTATGGAGAAAGAAATAGCAACAAACTAAACGATCATTGTGCTAAGCTAACGGATGGGTCAAGTCAATCACATCATTCTCTAATGATGTGATCCCATTAATCAAATGACAACTCATGTCTATGGTTAGGAAACATAACCATCATTGATTCAACGAGCTAGTCAAGTAGAGGGAAATTAGTGACACTCTGTTTGTCTATGTATTCACACATGTACTAAGTTTCCGGTTAATACAATTCTAGCATGAATAATAAACATTTATCATGATATAAGGAAATATAAATAACAACTTTATTATTGCATCTTGGGCATATTTCCTTCAAAGCTAGCGATCGATCCCCCAAACCCTTGCTAAACCTGTGTCAGCAGCTGGCCATCACAGTTCATCGGGATCACTGAAGATTTAGCTTGATTCAGTTTCAACCACGTGGCCTCTCCAAAGGAATGTAGCAGCCCCAACAAGGTGGTGATCTCTTCTTTGATTGGATTGGTGAAGATTATCGTGTCGTCCGCGTAAAGACTCACATGCATGCTTGCCCCGCGCCCCGGCAGTTGCGCAATCAACTCTCTTGTCGTAGTCGCGTCCAGTAGACGGTATAGAGGATCAATAGCTAGGATGAATAGCAGCGGCGACAGTGGATTCTCCTGCCTAAGCCCGCAGGCGTGAAAAAAGCTTGGCCCCTGCACCCGTTCAGCAGACAGGAAGAAGTTGCAGTGGATAGTAACAAGGCCACCCAGTTTCTCCAGCGTTACGAAAAACACATGCGCTACAGCAGCTCGATCTGGTATGTCCAGGATACAGAATCAAACGCGCGAGCGAAATGAATCTTGAAGAGCAAGGCCTGCTTTTTTCTCTATGGAGCATTCTGACACAACCTTGCACATACTGAAAACTATTGTGGATGCATTTTACTTTCTGAAACGCCGTTTGCGTCGGCGATATAACTCCGTTCAGAGCAGAGGATAACCGGAGGGAGAGCACTTTGGAGATTAACTTTGCCATGGAATGTATCAAACTGATGGGCCTATAATGGCTGATCTCGGACGCGCCAATTTTCTTCAGCAGCAGGGCAATGAGCGTTGAATTCAGCTCGGCGAAATTACTCCCGGCTATCTGATGGAACTTGTTGAAAACAGCCATTACCTCCTCCTTGATGATCGGCCAACATGAGCGATAGAATTGCCCAGTGAAGCCGTCTGGGCCCGGGGCCTTTTCTGTGGGGGGCGCAAGGATCGCTGCCAAGACCTCGGCCATGGTGAACGGGCCGTCCAGCTCTGGTGAGGCAACAACCGGGATGTTCAGACTGTCCCAATTCAGGGTGCAGCTTCGCTGCTTGCTACGCCCCATAGCTTCAGAGAAATAATCGAAGATGATCTTTTCTTTCTCGTCGTGATCCACCACAACTATGTCATTGCTACGGATTGCATGAATGAAGTTCTTTCTGCGGCGAGACTGCATTTTAGCATGAAAAAAGCGCGTGTTGGCATCTCCTACACGTAGCCAGTTCACTCTGGATGCCCGTCTCTTCTTCGCACGCTCAATAGCAGCCAAACCTAGCACATTTTGCTCCAGAGTTTTTCTCAGGTATCTCTCTGCAGCCGTGAGGGCTCGGTGCTCTTGCACCAGATCGAACTGTAGGATCACCTCATTTGCGATGTGCAGTTGCAGCCTCACCTTACCAAATATTGCTTTGCTCCAGATTTTTAGGTCAGAGGCTACTCTTGCCAGCCTTCTCTTCATCCTCGCAAAAGGGCAGTCGTGTGGGACAGGCCGCTGCCAGGCACGCAAAACTGTTTCATTGAAATGAGGGAATTTTGGCCAGAAATTCTCGAACCTGAATCTAGCTTTTCTGACGGGCATGGAAGCCTTGGCAAGAATTAGCGGGCAATGATCCGAGAATGATGTTGATGCTGCCATAAGCATGTAATCCTAGTACAATAGATCCCACGAGTCATTGCAGAAGTATTTATCAATACTGCAGAGGGTGGGGTTTTCACGTTCATTGCTTCAGGTGAATTTCCTGTTTCTGCACTTTATCTCTTTTAGTCCAGCCCAGTCCAACGCTCTTCTGAACTTGCCCATCATCCTCCTGTTAATGTTGTTGTTATTCTTGTCACTCGCTTGATAGATCATGTTGAAATCTCCATTGATCATCCAGGGCTCAACCACCGGTGGCGCAGCAGCGGCGAGCTCAGCCAGGAAGCCGCCTTTCTGCGCGTCGTCTATTGGCCCGTAGACCGTGGTAATCCAAAAAGGATCGCCTACAAGCTTGGGCACTACTCTAGCCATAATGGAGAAGCTACCTAAATGGTGTGATACTACATCAACTACTTACTTGTCCCAGAAGATCGCCGCACCACCTCTCGTCCCGTGCGCCGGCAGCACCACACACCCTTGTAGATTGACGCCACCGACCTCCGTAGCTATGCCAGATGACCATACATCAACCTTGGTCTCCTGCAATGCTAGAACTGCAATGTGGTTAGCCTGAACTACTTCTCTAATGGATGTGCGTTTTGCCGGGCAGTTCAAGCCGCGGACGTTCCAAGACATGAGGATTAGGTCATTGTCACTCATCGAAACACCATGCAGTTCTCCGTCGATCACATTTACTAATCAAGACAATGCAGAACACCTTACAACATGTCGGGGGGCGACGACGGCCACCAATAGGCCCAAAACCCCGTCGTCATCGATCACACCACTTACCAGGGTTGCTACACATGGAAACTAGCCCTAACTCAAGCTGGTTTAAGACCAGCTGCCGACGGAGAATAAACAAAGACATAGCTACCATGATCAAATGTGGAGCGACTCTTCAGCGCCGGCGACTCCGGCCATGCCCGCCGCGATCTTGAGAGCAGCCTGATCCAGCCCGGTGAGCTTGGTGATGGCAGCAATGTCACCATCGGACAGCGGCTCCTGGAAGCGATTTATGAGCAGGGCTGCCGCCTTCGGGGTTATTCTGTCCTTTGTCCCGAGCGCGCCCAGCTCCAGCACCAGGCGCGGCACCACCCGCTGAGCCACCGGCGTCGGGTTTGCCGCAGCGGCCTGACGGGCACTACGGTGAGAGGGAGCAGATATTGCTCTGGACTTTGGTGGAGCAGAGTGACGAGGCCGAGCCGACGGGGCGCTGATGATGGGCGGGGGGACTGGAACGAATAGCTCAGAGTGCTCGTCGACGCCCACCTCGCCAATCTGGATTGTGCCCACCCGCTCTGTGATCGCTGACAGCTGGAAGCTGGCGGTGGCAACAGCTTGGGAGGTGACGCAGGGCAGCGGGCAGGGGATCATCTCGGGGCTGTCCAGCTCTTGCGAGGCGGGGAGCGGGAGGGGCGGGGAGCGACCACCGTCTTCGAACACCAGCGGGGTCTGCAGGGCCTCGTTCATGGCATTTTCTATCTCCAGTTGCATGCAGTCTGTACGCGAGGGTGGGGAGAGCGCACGGCCAAAGTCGGAGAAGCTGAAGAGGCGCGCAATAGGGTCTTCTAAAGCTGGAGCAGGAGGTGGTGGAGCCTGACGGAGGGGGGGCAGAGGAGTGGCCCGGAGCGTAGCCGGAGCAGCCGCGCCGGTGGCTCCCTCGGCGGTCACGCTCCCATGGCGCCGTCCGACCGGGGTGCGGCTGCGACGGCGGTGCGCCCCAGCAACAACGTCCGCGCTGCTGTCCTTGGCATGGCATCCGTGGCCGAGCAGGCGATCCCTCCAGGACCGGCCCGAGCTGCCACTGTTGTCACCGTCGTCTTGGTCATGCCTCTGTTGCCCGAGGATGGGGCCGCTGCGGCCGAGCCGCGTGGGGCAGAGCGGTGTCCCGGGCCTTGACCATCTTCAACATGCGCCACCCACGTGCCCGGCTCGATGCGCGGCAACGGGCGGTCGTCATCGTGAAAGGAGGAGGGGAGCCCGCTCTGCCCCGAGTGCGACAAGCACGACGAGAGCGGTGTCCAGTCCTCCACCAGGTAGACATGCATAAGAAGGTCGTAGCGGTGCGCGCCAGGGGGTGGGGGACGCGGCGGTCGAGCGGCGCGAAGCCGAGCACCTCGTCGGCGCGGCCAGCGCCACGCTTGAGCACCCAGAGTTCCCACTTCGTCGGGATGTGGGCCACATCCCACACCCAGAGCCAGCAGGCAAAGGTCTTGGTATGCCCCCTCTCGAGCATGCGCGAGTCGAGGCGATCAATGCGCCCGAAGTCGCCCAGAGCCTCCTCCGCCCCGGCGAGCGACCAGAACTGCATGGGCAGGTCCTCAATGACGACGCGCATGTGGAGGTTGTACTTGAGGATCGCCGCGTGGTCGTCTCCCTGCCAGGCCTTGATGAAGTACTTGCCGCTGTCGACCTTGAGCACGCCGCGCCACACCGCGTTGTCGCGGTGCGCCGGGAGGTTGAAGTGGACGAGGAAGGCCTCCAGGTGGTGCACCGTGACGTGAATCTGGTGCAGCAGGGTGCAGAGCTGCTCGTGGATGGCTTTCCCCACCGACATCGGGTTGGTGGAGTGCGGCGCTCAGCAGCGGTGAGGGTGACGGCGTGCTGCCGCGGGATGAACTCGGCGTGCTCGAGTCACACCGGGGCTCTGGACGGCAGTGGCCCTAACCTATCGCGGGCAGTCCCTCCTGGACCCCCGTTCCTAGGATTTTGGAGGCACTCCTTGACAAAATGCCCCGCTCGCTTACAGATGATGCAGCGAAGTGGGTCTCTGCAATCAACACGGCGGTGGAGTTCACTCAGGCAGCGGAAGCATTTGTCTCGAAACTGGCTTAAGAAAGCCGCGCGGCTGGCAGCCGCATTGAGCCACGACTCCGGTCCGAACGCGGTCTCTGGCAGTGCCTCGCTGCACCCACCGTGGAAGAGCCAGCCTTCCTGTTCTTCCGCGAGGTGACCACCGTACACACCCCGCCATCCCCGCGGCCTGGCCCGAAGAGGAAGGGTCTGCCGAAGGAGAAGGAAAGGCCACGACGGATTTGAGACGGCCGTCCTGCAACAGGGGGAAACGCCCAGATCCGGCGGTCCGGAGCCAGTCCCCACCCACAGCGGCCCGTCCCGCCGCAGGATTCTCGGCCCGACTTTAGTCATGTAGCTGGTTCATTAAGGTTCGGCTGGCCAATATAGCTTTCCTGGACCAGCATGGCTGAATAACCTAAACATGCAATAACTATATGAAGTTTATCTTATTTACCAAAACGATTGCACATGGACTTACAAAACAAAATGGAGTCTGGATCGCCAAGGCAAACCAAAGGCATAGTGAAAGGGGAATTAAATTTAGGCATGGCTGCTATTTGCTTCGGTAGCTACTAGGCGTAGGTGTTTTGTTAGTACTATTTTCGTCTTTTCAGTTCAGTTCAGCTGCCATGCTGTACCTTTGTCTTCTTGATGCCTTCTTCCTGATGGAAAACGAAATATAGATGGCATGGGACAATGGTTTGAGAAGAGAGAACACATACCAATTCCAGCCGGTTTGATTGGGCAGCACAAGGCGATATCCTCCTCGAGGAATTCGTCGTCCTCGCCCATTGGTTGAGTTGCTTCGGCGAAGAAGAAAATGGGCAGCTCACCAGCAGCGTCCTTTGGCCGTGCCAAGAAGCTGATGTGCCAAAAGGGTTCCGCACGACGGATGAACGTATTCAAGCCACAGATGAAATGGAGGTCGTGATGTTGACCTGTTTGCTGAGCATATTTGCTTAGTGCAGTCTCAACTAGCTGGCGTGAGGTTTTCTGGGAATCTTTGCAGACTTCGATGCGAGACTTAATTATGGCGGCCACCGCATAGCCGGCATACTTAGACTACCCACAGTAGAAGTAACATAGATGGTAACATCACACTTATTTAAGTAAAATAAATGATGTGGCATGTAATTAATGAAGAAAGATAGGCATGTGGTAACATAGCTAGTTACTGTAACATTACATATATTAAAAAAAGATGAGTCTACAATCTAATAAATGAAGTGATGCATGACACAACACATATGTTACTACCCACTGTGGAGGTAGTAACATAGACTAGTAACATGTGCATGTTACTACTCTAAGTTACTCCCCATTGTGACTAGTCTTAGGCCTCTTCCAATGTAAAGGTGCTAAGTGCATTCAATAGCTTAGCAACTCAACTTCCCAATGCATAGATGCTTAACTTGTTGTGGCTAAGCTCATTTTATTAAATGATTTAGCACCTAAACTCTTGCATGCATTGGTTAATTTCTTTCATTTAAGTGGTTTACCTAGGTTCACGTGCTTGGCATTGGTTCTTTCTGGGGTCACCAAAGTGCTCTCTCTCTCTCTTCCTTAATTATTCTGCCATGTCATTGTTTCACTTATGTGGCATGCTTAGCACCTGTCCACCATGTAGCACTGAGAAGGGTCTTAAGATCTATCGGATTTAGCTCCGAGAGTGGTGGACTATGCTAGTCCTGCTTGGTGAACTCACGGGCTCGATGGGAGTTCAGATCGGTTCTGGAGCGATCTACATGCTAGGTCGGATGTTCGTCTTCGGCGTCTCCACCTCCTTACCAACTCGACTGGCCACCTCGACCAAGTCGAGAATTACGCTCTAGGCTGAATTGTTAGATTCAACAACCTGGATGGACGAGGGACTCCGCCAATAACATCAGTAGATGACTTTTCTCACGAAATGTTATTAACATTGCATATCGAGCATTTAATAGTTATTCTCTCCTCCCAAAAGATACCTCAGGTCGCTTCTACCATTTTGATGAGTAAGGGAGGGTATTTTCAACAACATAACTATGAACAACCATCTTCCAATTTCTAATCTATATTTCCATTGGGTAAGTATGGAGAATAAGCAATCACAAGTTATAGAATCAATAATCATATTCAATCCTTGGTTACTCAAGTTAGATAAAATAGTAATAGTTTGGCTCACATTGGTATACTACAAAATCCAATCTGATTCAAATATGGTCCTCTACAATTTGTGCTTTATTGGTTTGGACAGTACAAAACAACCACAAGCACCTTGTTTACGAGTTGTCCTGAGGTAGATTTCATAAGTCGTTTCAGAGAGCACTTTTGACCCATTCATGAAGATTATTGTATCATCCGTAAATAATATATGAGATACCGTTGTCGAGCCGCCGCAAATAAAGCTAGTTGTTGACTTGTTGTAAAATATGGGTGTATGGGGCTTAGACTCCGATTTACTAATTATGAAAAAGAGGACTCTTTTCTTTCTCCTCATTAAGGGAAAACTATCTTAAGATCTAGTGATTTCTATATTTGCAAAAAGAACCTTCTATTTTGTTAAAATCAACATGTACTCCAGAATTTTATTTAATTTTTTTTGCAAGGAGAACTGCGGGATTAAATTGCAAAGAACCAGTGATACAACACACTCCAAAAAGAAAGAAAATTACAAACTGATCCTTGGGGAGCCGATTCACCACATTCACCAACGCTAGATGCCAGCGCGCCGCCGCCGCCGCTCCCTCCCTAGAGCCGGCGAAATAATTGGATACACACTGTAATTATTCAAATCTAAGTGTCAGGAAGTCGCCACAGTATGTTTTCTACTCCCTCCGTTTCGAATTACTTGTCTTGAATTTGTCTAGATACGGATGTATCTACTCATTTTAGTGCTAGATACCTCCGTATCTAGACAAATCTAAGACAAATAATTCGGAACGGAGGGAGTATATATGAAGCTTTTGCATGATTGATTATGACAAACTACAAGTTTCATGTCTAACCTTAATATTACTTTTCTAAGGTCGTGTATCATATCTTAGAGATGTCAAATAGGATAATTGATGAAGTAGAAGGGAGATAACCAGAAAAAAAAGACCCTTGCCTTCTCTTAACTGAGAAGATCTCTTCATTGTCAAAAAATAAACTAAACAGAGATGGTCTTTTAGGAAGAAAGATAGCATCTCCCTCCATTGTACTAGATGTTCTCTACACGTTCTTTTATTTTATAAATCATCCTATAATTTTAGGATATCATAATATTAAATGCTAAAGATTATAGTACGAGATAGTTGTTAAGATAATAACCCTTGCGGTTATTAGGGGAATTCCTGCTCCCGTGCAGTTCCACAATACTAGCAACCGGCATGTCGGTTGCAGCCTGAAAGGATACCTGTGAACCATCGCGTCCCTATGAGGCGATGGTTCCCATTGTATAAATAGCATGTCAACCATCAATAAAGGACGATGGTTCCCATTGTATAAATAGCATGTCAACCATCAATAAAGGACACCGATTCAATCATTTGTTCGGTTCTCTTGTTCCTTTACAGTCGATTTTTCACACGTTATCAGCACGCTCGAACCAGCGAGTTCAGATCTCGGACGAGATCGAATGACAGGAGAATGAGAAGAAAGGTAAGGAAATCATGCTGATTCTCAGCGGTGCCTTCCTCTCCAGAACGTCGGCCATCTCCGCGTGCACGGCGCCTTGATGCGGTGCCCCTCGGCCCGTCGATCCCCCCAGCGAGCCCCCTCGCACGCGCGGCGCTCGCGCCCGGGCCCGCTGGCTGACGGCGGCCAACAACCATGGCCGCCCACGGCATGGCGCGTCGCCCGACCCGCGGCGACTCTCGTGCGTGGCGCAGCTCCCCTTGCTCGCCCTTGCCATGGCCTCCCTATGGAGCGCGCGATGTGGCTCTAGCCTTGGCGCAGCCCTCATCGGCCTCCCACGACGGCGCACGACAGCAGCGGCGCCCCCCCCCCCCCCCCCCCCCCCCCCCCGCGCGGAGGCGGTGCCCAGCGACGCGGTAGCGAGGCCGGCTACCTGACATGGCTCCCCACGAAGGGATGGCGGTGCACATGGTCATCACGACCAGCGGCGCGTGATGCGAGTCGATGACTCCGCATCTCCCGGCCCTGATGCACCAGCCCGGAGCGAGGCGCCTCCAAGCATCCTTTGAGGCAAGAAAATACGTCGTTGACGTCGTTGCCTCTGTGTGATGCCGACAACCCCGAGCGGCGGTTGGCTCCGGCATCCTCGCCATAGCGGCCTCCGGGCGCGGGTCGTCTCTCGGCAACGACCACTGGCTGGCTCCTAGCATGGGGGCTTTCTCCGGCGCTCCGTGACGGCGCTAACCCTCCTCCTGCGGTGACTCCACCCGGCCGCTGGAGGCCACTGCCCTCGCTCGGCATGGAGGCGCCCAAGGCCACCCATGCTGCTTGGGTCCTACGGTGGCTTCTCTGATGCTCAGGAGTCAGGAACGGAGGAACCGCTCGTGAGAAGAAGATAGGAAATCTTATCTCTTCGAGAATCTTCCGATATAGCCCTTGTTTGTTTACCTATTTGCAAAATAGGTCAGCACATACACGTCAGTTTGGGGCTCATGCCTAGACGTTTCGGGGTACTAGTGTTGTTCATTAGCACTTGTCATGTTTAGGCCAGATCTGCATTTAAATCATTTTCTGTTGAATTTTAAATTCCAGAAATACATGGTTGTTGTTGTTTTTTTGCGGGGGAGAAATACATGGTTGTTAATGCCTGACATGTTCTTTACCAATACAACGACATTGTTTTATGATTGAGATTAAGTTTTCTCGCACAACGGTGTTGATTTGCGATTGAGAAATATCTTTTCTTCTCTCGCAAAACAATCTCATAGCGAGTAGGATTAATTTTCTCTCACAAAATACTAATTCACCCTGCTGAATTATCTTGCGACTTGATACAAGATCACTTCATTTAATTTGAGGTCTATACAATTCAAGTTTTTCACTTGAACATCAAGTTTGCAACATCATTACTATTCATTATAATAGTGGTGTATTTCTGTTGAGTACGATATTTTCCGGAATGTATGTATCTCCATGTTCGCTACATGTCGAGATTAATACGTCTATTCGCAATTGAGATTTTCAATTTCTTGCAAATATATATGCAAAATTCAAGGTGTCATCCTTAGCAATTTGAGATTCACACTAATGATTTCAAGCCGCCTTCTTGAGATCTATTAATTTTGCAACATTAAGATGTATTTATATTACGGAATCTGTAATATAAATAAATTACTGGTTTTTCACCGAGGATGACATGTTTTATGTGTTTACCACATTGCCATTCTTCATGAACATGTCATAGCGGTCGAGATTGATTTCTCCCGCACAACAAACTTGTAATTTTTTGACAATCATCTCCCTCATTATATTAGGAAAACACAAGGTAATGAGTTGGATCTACTGCCCAAGTGCAGACTATCTCTATTACTATGAGATTTGTATGATCTTCAATGTGTTATGTTCCCACAATTGAGGTTGAGCATTTTCAAATTATACACTTGAGTCAAATTTTTGCATTCTTATTACAAAACCATGACGGTTTTTAATTTACTTCTTGCAAATTAATTATCTCTGGCTTGCCCCTATAAGTAATCGATGGCTAACAATTTGAGGCACTTGCCCTCAATGATAATAACTTACTTAAGCGGGTCATGGACATCAAGATCAGTCTTGCATCTCATGGGATAGCGCATGCAATCCAAGCCATGCCACTGGGACGCAAAGGACCTCAAGGGTAATGGTTTGAAACTCACTTCAAACCCTCAACCTGACACCATCAAGCTGTCACGAGACCTTATGAGCATGGAGAGCATGATGGTTGAATATGCATCAACTGACATGTTTGGAGACTATACATTTAGTCCCTTAGTCTCCTTAGTGATCTATTTATTTATGTCCATTTATGATGTTCTAATAAGAACATGATTATTGTTGTCATCATATATTGTATATCACAATATATTGTGTCAGCACTTTGATACAAATACATTTATATGTATTCTATATCTGACAGTGATTTTTATATTGAGAATCTTCATGTCTGTATATAGATTTCTATGGGAGTCAATCCAATGAAAAATGATATGTGCCTTATGGACATATGCACCACAAACTCTATACTCAGGGAAGTCCAATGTTTCCATTCTCATTAAGAGAAATGAGATATTTTAAAATCGCTAGACGCGATGAGGTATTTGTTGGCTCAACCCGAGTCATATTTACTATCCCTATGGGTACTCGAGTAACGTTGGGATGCTTCATTGCTTCCCAAGTTTAACTCGTGCCCTACTAAGCTATAGAGATATTCGTCAAAATGGTTTCCATAGCGAAACTTATGCTGACAAGAAAGAGAAATACATTCTCTTTACCATATGCAACGGATATGGCAAGCACATTCTCTATGTATCATCTGGATTGTTGTTGGAAATATGCCCTAGAGGCAATAATAAATTATATTATTATATTTCCTTGTTCATTATAATCGTTTATTATCCATGCTAGAATTGTATTGATAGGAAACTCAGATACATGTGTGGATACATAGACAACACCATGTCCCTAGTAAGCCTCTAGTTGACTAGCTCGTTGATCAATAGATGGTTACGGTTTCCTGACCATGGACATTGGATGTCATTGATAACGGGATCACATCATTAGGAGAATGATGTGATGGACAAGACCCAATCCTAAGCCTAGCACAAGATCATGTAGTTCGTATGCTAAAGCTTTTCTAATGTCAAGTATCATTTCCTTAGACCATGAGATTGTGCAACTCCCGGATACCGTAGGAGTGCTTTGGGTGTGCCAAACGTCACAACGTAACTGGGTGGCTATAAAGGTACACTACAGGTATCTCCGAAAGTGTCTGTTGGGTTGGCACGAATCGAGACTGGGATTTGTCACTCCGTGTAAACGGAGAGGTATCTCTGGGCCCACTCGGTAGGACATCATCATAATGTGCACAATGTGATCAAGGAGTTGATCACGGGATGATGTGTTACGGAACGAGTAAAGAGACTTGCCGGTAACGAGATTGAACAAGGTATCGGGATACCGACGATCGAATCTCGGGCAAGTATCGTACCGCTAGACAAAGGGAATTGTATACGGGATTGATTAAGTCCTTGACATCGTGGTTCATCCGATGAGATCATCGTGGAACATGTGGGAGCCAACATGGGTATCCAGATCCCGCTGTTGGTTATTGACCGGAGAGTCATCTCGGTCATGTCTGCATGTCTCCGAACCCGTAGGGTCTACACACTTAAGGTTCGGTGACGCTAGGGTTATAGAGATATTAGTATGCGGTAACCCGAAAGTTGTTCGGAGTCCCGGATGAGATCCCGGACGTCACGAGGAGTTCCGGAATGGTCCGGAGGTAAAGAATTATATATAGGAAGTGCTATTTCGGCCATCGGGACAAGTTTTGGGGTCATCGGTATTGTACCGGGACCATCGGAAGGGTCCCGGGGGCCCACCGGGTGGGGCCACCTGCCCCGGGGGGGCACATGGGCTGTAGGGGGTGTGCCTTGGCCTATATGGGCCAAGGGCACCAGCCCCAAGAGGCCCATGCGCCAAGAGAGAAAAAAGGGGGAGAGTCCTACAAGGGGAAGGCACCTCCGAGGTGCCTTGGGGAGGATGGACTCCTCCCCACCCTTGGCCGCACCCTTCCTTGGAGGAAGGGGCAAGGGCTGCGCCTCCCCCTCTCCCTTGGCCCTATATATAGTGGGGAAAAAGGAGGAGCAAACCAATCTAAGGCCTGGCGCCTCCCTCTCCCTCCCGTGACACATCTCCCTCCTCCCGCAGCGCTTAGCGAAGCCCTGTTGGAATCCCGCTACTTCCACCACGTCGTCGTGCTGCTGGATCTCCATCAACCTCTCCTCCCCCCTTGCTAGATCAAGAAGGAGGAGACGTCGCTGCTCCGTACGTGTGTTGAACGCGGAGGTGCCGTCCGTTCGGCGCTAGGATCATCGGTGATTTGGATCACGACGAGTACGACTCCATCAACCCCGTTCTCTTGAACGCTTCCGCGCGCGATCTACAAGGGTATGTAGATCCACTCCTCCCTCGTTGCTAGATGACTCCATAGATAGATCTTGGTGACACGTAGGAAAATTTTGAATTTATGCTACGTTCCCCAACAGTGGCATCATGAGCTAGGTCTATGCGTAGTTTCTATGCACGAGTAGAACACAAAGTAGTTGTGGGCGTTGATTTTGTTCAATATGCTTACCGTTACTAGTCCAATCTTGATTCGGTGGCATTATGGGATGAAGCGGCCCGGGCCGACCTTACACGTACTCTTACATGAGACTGGTTCCACCGACTGACATGCACTAGTTGCATAAGGTGGCTAGCGGGTGTCTGTCTCTCCCACTTTAGTCGGATCGGATTCGATGAAAAGCGTCCTTATGAAGGATAAATAGCAATTGGCATATCACGTTGTGGTTTTTGCGTAGGTAAGAAACGTTCTTGCTAGAAACCCATAGCAGCCACGTAAAACATGCAAACAACAATTAGAGGACGTCTAACTTGTTTTTGCAGGGTATGTTATGTGATGTGATATGGCCAAAAGGATGTGATGAATGATATATGTGATGTATGAGATTGATCATGTTCTTGTAATAGGAATCACGACTTGCATGTCGATGAGTATGACAACCGGCAGGAGCCATAGGAGTTGTCTTAATTTATTTATGACCTGCGTGTCAACATAAACGTCATGTAATTACTTTACTTTATTGCTAACCGTTAGCTGTAGTAGTAGAAGTAATAGTTGGCGAGGCAACTTCATGGAGACACGATGATGGAGATCATGATGATGTAGATCATGGTGTCATGCCGGTGACGATGATGATCATGGAGCCCCGAAGATGAAGATCAAAAGGAGCAATATGATATTGGCCATATCATGTCACTATTTGATTGCATGTGATGTTTATCATGTTTATACATCTTATTTGCTTAGAACGATGGTAGTAAATAAGGTGATCCCTCATTAAAATTTCAAGAAAGTATTCCCCCTAACTGTGCACCGTTGCGAAAGTTCGTCGTTTCGAAGCACCATGTGATGATCGGGTGTCATAGATTCTTACGTTCACATACAACGGGTGTAAGCCAGATTTACACACGCGAAACACTTAAGTTGACTTGACGAGCCTAGCATGTACAGACATGGCCTCGGAACACAAGAGACCGAAAGGTCGAGCATGAGTCGTATGGTAGATACGATCAACATGAAGATGTTCACCGATGATGACTAGTCCGTCTCACGTGATGATCGGACACGGCCTAGTTGACTCGGATCATGTAATCACTTAGATGACTAGAGGGATGTCTATCTGAGTGGGAGTTCATAAGATGAACTTAATTATCCTGAACATAGTCAAAAGGTCTTCGCAAATTATGTCGTAGCTCGCGCTTCAGTTCTACTGTTTAGATATGTTCCTAGAGAAAATTTAGTTGAAAGTTGATAGTAGCAATTATGCGGACTAGGTCCGTAAACTGAGGATTGTCCTCATTGCTTCATAGAAGGCTTATGTCCTTAATGCACCGCTCAGTGTGCTGAACCTCGAACGTCGTCTGTGGATGTTGCGAACATCTGACATACACATTTCGATAACTACGTGATAGTTCAGTTAAACGGCTTAGAGTTGAGGCACCGAAGACGTTTTGAAACGTCGCGAAACATATGAGATGTTTCGAGGGCTGAAATTGGGATTTCAGGCTCGTGCCCACGTCAGGAGGTATAAGACCTCCGACGATTTTCTTAGCCTGCAAACTAAGGGAGAAAAGCTCAATTGTTGAACTTGTGCTCAGATTGTCTGAGTACAACAATCGCTTGAATCGAGTGGGAGTTGATCTTCCAGATGAAATAGTGATGGTTCTCCGAAGTCATTACCACCAAGCTGCTAGAGCTTCGTGATGAACTATAATATATCAGGGACATATATGATGATCCTTGAGATATTCACGATGTTTGACACCACAAAAGTAGAAATCAAGAAGGAGCATCAATTGTTGATGGTTAGTGAAACCACTAGTTTCAAGAAGGGCAAGGGCAAAAAGGGATGCTTCATGAAACGGCAAATCAGCTGCTGCTCTAGTGAAGAAACCCAAGGTTGAACCCAAACCCGAGACTAAGTGCTTCTGTAATAAAGGGAACAGCCACTGGAGCAGAATTACCCTAGATACTTGGTAGATAAGAAGGCTGGCAAGGTCGATAGAAGTATATTGGATGTATTATGTTAATGTGTACTTTACTAGTACTCCTAGTAGCACCAGGGTATTGGATACCGGTTCGGTTGCTAAGTGTTAGTAACTCGAAATAAAAGCTACGGAATAAACGGAGACTAGCTAAAGGTGAGCTGACGATATGTGTTGGAAGTGTTTCCAATGTTGATATGATCAAGCATCGCACGCTCCCTCTACCATCGAGATTGGTGTTTGCGTTGAGCATAGACATGATTGGATTATGTCTATCGCAATACGGTTATTCATTTAAAGAGAATAATGGTTACTCTGTTTATTTGAATAATACCGTCAATAGTCTTACACCTAAAATGAATGGTTTATTGAATCTCGATCGTAGTGATACACATGTTCATGCCAAAAGATAGTAATGATAGTACCACACAAATGTGGCACTGCAATTTGAGTCATATTGGTATAAAACGCATGAAGAAGCTCCATGTTGATGGATCTTTGGACTCACTCATTTTTGAAAGGATTGAGACATGCGAACCATGTTTGTTGGTAGATATGCATGAAGAAACTCTATACAGATGGATCGTTTGGACTCACTTGATTTTGAATCACTTGAGACATGCAAATCATACCACATGGGCAAGATGACTGAAAGCCTCGTTTTCAGTAAAATGGAACAAGAAAGCAACTTGTTGGAAGTAATACATCTTGATGTGCACAGTCCAATGAGTGCTGAGGCATGTAGTGGATATCGTTATGTTCTTACTTCACAGATGATTTGAGTAGATGTTGAGTATATTTACTTGATGAATCACGAGTCTGAATTATTGAAAGGTTCAAGTAATTTCAGGGTGAAGTTGAAAGATCGTCGTGACAAGAGGATAAAATATCTATGATATGATCATAGAGATGAATATCTGAATTACGAGTTTGGCACAGAATTAAGACATTGTGGAAATTGTTTCACAACTAATACAGCCTGGAACACCATAGTGTGATGGTGTGTCCGAACATCATAACTGCACCCTATTGGATATGATGCATACCATGATGTCTCTTATCGAATTACCACGATAGTTTATGGGTTAGGCATTAAAGACAACCACATTCACTTTAAATAGGGCACCACGTAATTCCGATGAGATGACACCATATGAACTATGGTTTAGAGAAACCTAAGCTGTCATTTCTTAGAAGTTTGGGGCTGCGACGCTTATGTGGAAAAGTTTCAGGCTGATAAGCTCGAACCCAAAGCGGATAAATGCATCTTCATAGGACACCCAAAACAGTTGGGTATACCTCCTGTCTCAGATCCGAAAGCAATAAGGGATTGTTTCTAGAATCGGGTCCTTTCTCGAGGAAAAGTTTCTCTCGAAAGAATTGAGTGGGAGGATGGTGGAGACTTGATGAGGTTATTGAACCGTCTCTTCAACTAGTGTGTGACAGGGCACAGGGAGTTGTTCCTGTGGCACCTACACCAATTGAAGTGGAAGCTTATGATAGTGATCATGAAACTTCAGATCAAGTCACTACCAAACCTCGTGGGATGACAAGGATGCGTACTACTTCAGAGTGGTACGTAATCCTGTCTTGGAAGTCATGTTGCTAGACAACAATGAACCTACGAGCTATGGAGAAGCGATGGTGGGCCCGAATTCCGATAAATGGCTCGAGGCCATAAAATCCAAGAGAGGATCCATGTATGAAAACAAAGTGTAGACTTTGGCAGAACAGCTCGATGGTCGTAAGGCTATTGAGTACATATGGATTTTAAAAGGAAGACGGACAATGATGGTAAATGTCACCATTAAGAAAGCTCGACTTGTCGTTAAGATGTTTTCTGACAGGTTCAAGGAGTTGACTACGAAGAGACTTTCTCACTCGTAGCAATGCTAAGAGTCTGTTGGAATTATATTAGCGATTACTGCATTATTTATGAAATCTTGCAGATAGGATGTCAAAACATTGTTTCCTCGACGATTTTCTTGAGGAAAGGTTGTATGTGATACAACCGGAAGGTTTTGTCAATCCTGAAAGATGCTAATAAGTATGCAAAGCTCCAGCAATCCTTCTAGGGACTGGAGTAAGCATCTCGGAGTTGGAATGTATGCTTTGATGATGA
The DNA here is from genome assembly GCF_003073215.2 of Triticum urartu. Taxonomy (NCBI): domain Eukaryota; kingdom Viridiplantae; phylum Streptophyta; class Magnoliopsida; order Poales; family Poaceae; genus Triticum; species Triticum urartu. Next base: position 461,963,099 of record NC_053025.1, on the reverse strand, counting down.
TCAAAGATTTTGGGTTTATACAAAGTTTATGAGAAACTTGTATTTCCAAAGAAGTGAGTGGGAGCACTATAGAATTTCTGATGAGTATATGTTGTTGACATATTATGGATTAGAAATGATGTAGAATTTCTGGAAAGCATATAGGGTTATTTGGAAAGTGTTTTTCAATGAAAGCCTGGATTAAGCTACTTGAACATTGAGCATCAAGATCTATAAGGATAGATCAAAATTCTTAATGGTACTTGCAAATGAGCACATACCTTGACATGATATTGAAGGTGTTCAAGATGGACCAGTCAAATAAGGGGTTCTTGCCTGAGTTGTAAGGTATGAAGTTAAGACTTAAAGCTCGACCACGGCAAAATAAAGAGGAAGGATGAAGGTCGTCCCCTATGCTTTTGTCATAGGCTCTATACGGTATGTCATGCTGAGTACCGCACCTGATGTGTGCCTTGCCACATATCTGGCAAGAGGGTACAAAGGTAATCTAAGAGTAGATCACCAGATAGCGGTCTAAATTATCCTTAGAGGAATAAGGATATGTTTCTCGGTTATGGAGGTGATAAAGAGTTCGACGTAAAGAGTTACGTCGATGCAAGCTTAACACCTATCCGGATAGCTCTGAGTAGAGATACCGGATACATATAATGGAGCAACAATTTAGAATAGCTCCAAGTAGAACATTTATTTGAAATGGCTCCAAATATAGCGTAGTAGCTGCATCTACAAGATGACATAGAGATTTGCGAAGTACATACGGATCTGAAAGATTCAGACCCATTGACTATAACATCTCTCACAAGCATAACATGATCAAACCCAGAACTCATCGAGTGTTAATCACATGGTAATGTGAACTAGATTATTGACTCTAGTAAACTCTTTGGGTGTTAGTCACATGGGGATGTGACCTTGAGTGTTAATCACATATCGATGTAAACTGGATTATTGACTCTAGTGCAAGTGGGAGACTGTTGGAAATATGCCCTAGAGGCAATAATAAATTATTTATTATTATATTTCCTTGTTCATGATAATCGTTTATTATCCATGCTAGAATTGTATTGATAGGAAACTCAGATACATGTGTGGATACATAGACAACACCATGTCCCTAGTAAGCCTCTAGTTGACTAGCTCGTTGATCAATAGTTGGTTACGGTTTCCTGACCATGGACATTGGATGTCATTGATAACGGGATCACATCATTAGGAGAATGATGTGATGGACAAAGACCCAATCCTAAGCCTAGCACAAGATCATGTAGTTCGTATGCTAAAGCTTTTCTAATGTCAAGTATCATTTCCTTAGACCATGAGATTGTGCAACTCCCGGATACCGTAGGAGTGCTTTGGGTGTGCCAAACGTCACAACGTAATTGGGTGGCTATAAAGGTACACTACAGGTATCTCCGAAAGTGTCTGTTGGGTTGGCACGAATCGAGACTAGGATTTGTCACTCCGTGTAAACGGAGAGGTATCTCTGGGCCCACTTGGTAGGACATCATCATAATGTGCACAATGTGATCAAGGAGTTGATCACGGGATGATGTGTTACGAAACGAGTAAAGAGACTTGCCGGTAACGAGATTGAACAAGGTATCGGGATACCGACGATCGAATCTCGGGCAAGTATCATACCGCTAGACAAAGGGAATTGTATACGAGATTGATTAAGTCCTTGACATCGTGGTTCATCCGATGAGATCATCGTGGAACATGTGGGAACCAACATGGGTATCCAGATCCCGCTGTTGGTTTTTGACCGGAGAGTCATCTCGGTCATGTCTGCATGTCTCCCGAACCCGTAGGGTCTACACACTTAAGGTTCGGTGACGCTAGGGTTATAGAGATATTAGTATGCGGTAACCCGAAAGTTGTTTGGAGTCCCAGATGAGATCCCGGACGTCACGAGGAGTTCCGGAATGGTCCGGAGGTAAAGAATTATATATAGGAAGTGCTATTTCGGCCATCTGGACAAGTTTCGGGGTCACCGGTATTGTACCGGGACCACCGGAAGGGTCCCGGGGGTCCACCAGGTGGGGCCACCTACCCCGGGGGGCACATGGGCTGTAGGGGTGTGCGCCTTGGCCTGTATGGGCCAAGGGCACCAGCCCCAAGAGGCCCATGCGCCAAGAGATAAGGAAAGGAAGAGTCCTAAAGGGGGAAGGCACCTCCGAGGTGCCTTGGGGAGGATGGACTCCTCCCTGGCCGCACCCTTCCTTGGAGGAAGGGCCAAGGCTGCGCCCCCCGCCCTCTCCCTTGGCCCTATATATAGTGTGGGGAAGGGAGGGCAACCATACCTAAGCCCTGGCGCCTCCCTCTCCCTCCCATGACACATCTCCCTCCTCCCGCAGCGCTTAGCGAAGCCCTGTTGGAATCCCGCTACTTCCACCACCACGCCGTCGTGCTGCTGGATCTCCATCAACCTCTCCTCCCCCTTGCTGGATCAAGAAGGAGGAGACGTCGCTGCTCCGTACGTGTGTTGAATGCGGAGGTGCCGTCCGTTTGGCGCTAGGATCATCGGTGATTTGGATCACAACGAGTACGACTCCATCAACCCCGTTCTCTTGAACGCTTCCACGCGCGATCTACAAGGGTATGTAGATCCACTCCTCCCTCGTTGCTAGATGACTCCATAGATAGATCTTGGTGACACGTAGGAAAATTTTTGAATTTATGCTACGTTCCTCAACACGCATAACAACATACGTTGTTCCCTTTGTCATCGGTATGTTACTTGTTCGAGATTCGATCGTCGGTATCCTATACCTAGTTCAATCTCGTTACTGACAAGTCTCTTTACTCGTTCTGTAATACATCATCCCGCAACTAACTCATTAGTTGCAATGCTTGCAAGGCTTAAGTGATGTGCATTACCGAGAGGGCCCAGAGATACCTCTCCGACAATCGGAGTGACAAATCCTAATCTCCGACACTCTGTTATGTCTCCATGTCCTATTCGGACTAGGGGGAGGGGCACACGGCCCAGCCCTGGCTACCTCTCCTCTTCTTCCACTAAGGCCCATTAAGGCCCATATAGCTCCCGAGGGGTTCCGGTAACCTCCCGGTACTCCGGTAAAATCCCGATTTCACCCGGAACACTTCCGATATCCAAACATAGGCTTCCGATATATCAATCTTTATGTCTCGACCATTTCGAGACTCCTCGTCATGTCCGTGATCTCATCCGGGACTCCGAACAACCTTCGGTACATCAAAATGCATAAACTCATAATACAACTGTCATCGTAACCTTAAGCGTGCGGACCCTACGGGTTCGAGAACAATGTAGACATGACCGAGACACGTCTTCGGTCAATAACTAATAGCGGGACCTGGATGCCCATATTGGCTCCTACATATTCTACGAAGATCTTTATCGGTCAGACCGCATAACAACATACGTTGTTCCCTTTGTCATCGGTATGTTACTTGCCCGAGATTCGATCGTCGGTATCCTGTACCTAGTTCAATCTCGTTACCGGCAAGTCGCTTTACTCGTTCTGTAATACATCATCCCGCAACTAACTCATTAGTTGCAATGCTTGCAAGGCTTAAGTGATGTGCATTACCGAGAGGGCCCAGAGATACCTCTCCGACAATCGGAGTGACAAATCCTAATATCGAAATACGCCAACCCAACATGTACCTTTGGAGACACCTGTAGAGCTCCTTTATAATCACCCAGTTACGTTGTGACGTTTGGCAGCACACAAAGTGTTCCTCTGGCAAACGGGAGTTGCATAATCTCATAGTCATAGGAACATGTATAAGTCATGAAGAAAGCAATAGCAACATACTAAACGATCGGGTGCTAAGCTAATGGAATGGGTTCATGTCAATCAGATCATTCAACTAATGATGTGATCCTGTTAAATCAGAATGACAACCCTTTTTCCATGGTTAGGAAACATAACCATCTTTGATTAACAAGCTAGTCTAGTAGAGGCGATACTAGTGACACTCTGTTTGTCTATTGTATAACACATGTATTATGTTTCTGGTTAATACAATTCTAGCATGAATAATAAACTTTTATCATGATATAAGGAAATAAATAATAACTTTATTATTGACTCTAGGGCATATTTCCTTAAGTCTCCCACTTGCACTAGAGTCAATAATCTAGATTACACAGTAATGATTCTAACACCCATGGAGCCTTGGTGCTGATCATGTTTTGCTCCTGGAATAGGCTTAGTCAACGGGTCTGCAACATTCAGATCCGTATGTATCTTGCAAGTTTCTATGTCTCCCACCTGGACTAGATCCCGGATGGAATTGAAGCGTCTCTTGATGTGCTTGGTTCTCTTGTGAAATCTGGATTCCTTTGCCAAGGCAATTGCACCAGTATTGTCACAAAAGATTTTCATTGGACCCGATGCACTAGGTACGACACCTAGATCAGATATGAACTCCTTCATCCAGACTCCTTCATTTGCTGCTTCCGAAGCAGCTATGTATTCCGCTTCACACGTAGATCCCGCCACGACGCTTTGTTTAGAACTGCACCAACTGACAGCTCCACCGTTTAATGAAAACACGTATCCAGTTTACGATTTAGAATCGTCCAGATCAGTGTCACAAGCTTGCATCGACGTAACCGTTTACGACAAGCTCTTTGTCACCTCCATATACGAGAAACATATCCTTAGTCCTTTTTAGGTATTTCAGGATGTTCTTGACCGTTGTCCAATGATCCACTCCTGGATTACTTTGGTACCTCCCTGCTAAACTGATAGCAAGGCACACATCAGGTCTGGTACACAACATTGCATACATGATAGAGCCTATGGCGGAAGCATAGGGAACACCTTTCATTTTATCTCTATCTTCTGCAGTGGTCGGGCATTGAGTCTGACTCAACTTCACACCTTGTAATACAGGAAAGAACCCTTTCTTTGCTTGATCCATTTTGAACTTCTTCAAAACTTTATCAAGGTATGTGCTTTGTGAAAGCCCATTTAAGCGTCTTGATCTATCTCTATAGATCTTGATGCCCAATATATAAGCAGCTTCACCGATGTCTTTCATTGAAATTTTTTATTCAAGTATCCTTTATGCTATTCAGAAATTCAGTATCATTTCCGATCTACAATATGTCATCTACATATAATATCAGAAATGCTACAGAGATCCCACTCACTTTCTTGTAAATACAGGCTTCTCCAAAAGTCTGTATAAAACCATATGCTTTGATCACACTATCAAAGCGTATATTCCAACTCCGAGAGGATTGCACCAGTCCATAAATGGATCGCTAGAGCTTGCACACTTTGTTAGCACCTTTTGGATCGACAAAACCTTCTGGTTGCATCATATACAACTCTTCTTTAAGATATCCACTAAGAAATGCAGTTTTGACATCCATTTGCCAAATTTCATAATCATAAAATGCGGCAATAGCTAACATGATTCGAACGGACTTAAGCATCGCTACGGGTGAGAAGGTCTCATCGTAGTCAACTCCTTGAACTTGTCGAAAACCTTTTGCAACAAGTCGAGCTTTGTAGACAGCAATATTACCGTCAGCGTCAGTCTTCTTCTTGAAGATCCATTTATTCTCTATGGCATGCCGATCATCGGGCAAGTCAGCCGAAGTCCACACTTTGTTCTCATACATGGATCCCATCTCAGATTTCATGGCCTCAAGCCATTTTGCGGAATCTGGGCTCATCGTCGCTTCCTCATAGTTCGTAGGTTTGTCATGGTCAATTAACATGACTTCCATAACAGGATTACCGTACCACTCTAGTGCGGATCTTATTCTGGTTGACCTACGAGGTTCAGTAGTAACTTGATCAGAAGTTTCATGATCATCATCATTAGCTTCCTCACTTACTAGTGTAGGAATCACTGGAACTCATTTCAGTGATGAACTACTTTCCAATAAGGGAGAAGGTACAATTACCTCGTCAAGTTCTACTTTCCTCCCACTCACTTCTTTCGAGAGAAACTCCTTCTCTAGAAAGGATCCATTCTTAGCAACACATATCTTGCCTTTGGATCTGTGATAGAAGGTGTACCCAACAGTCTCCTTTGGGTATCCTATGAAGACACATTTCTCCGATTTGGGTTCGAGCTTATCAGGTTGAAGATTTTTCACATAAGCATCACAACCCCAAACTTTAAGAAACGACAACTTGGGTTTTTTGCCAAACCATAGTTCATAAGGTGTCGTCTCAGCAGATTTAGATGGTGCCCTATCTAACGTGAATGCAACCGTCTCTAAAGCATAACCCCAAAACGATAGCAGTAAATCAGTGAGAGATATCATAGATCGCACCATATCTAATAAAGTGCGGTTATGACGTTCGGACACACCATTGCGTTGTGGTGTTCCAGGTGGCGTGAGTTGCGAAACTATTCCGCATTGTTTCAAATGAAGTCCAAACTCATAACTCAAATATTCACCTCCATGATCAGATCGTAGAAACTTGATTTTCTTGTTATGATGATTTTCCACTTCACTATGAAATTCTTTGAACTTTTCAAATGTTTCAGACTTATGTTTCATTAAGTAGATATACACATATCTGCTTAAATCATCTGTGAAGGTGAGAAAATAACGATATCCGCCACGAGCTTCAATGTTCATTGGACCACATACATCAGTATGTATGATTTCCAATAACTCTGTTGCTCGTTCCATTGTTCCGGAGAACGGAGTTTTAGTCATCTTGCCCATGAGACATGGTTCGCAAGTACCAAGTGATTCATAATCAAGTGATTCCAGAAGTCCATCAGAATGGAGTTTCTTCATGCGCTTTACACCAATATGACCTAAACGTAGAGCCACAAATAAGTTGCACTATCATTATCAACTCTGCATCTTTTGGCTTCAATACTATGAACACTACTATCAAGATTTAGTAAAAATGGACCACTCTTCAAGGGTGCATGACCATAAAAGATATTACTCATATAAATAGAACAACCATTATTCTCAGATTTAAATGAATAACCGTCTCGCATCAAACAAGATCCAGATATAATGTTCATGCTTAATGCTGGCACCAAATAACAATTATTTAGGTCTAAAACTAATCCAGAAGGTAGATGTAGAGGTAGCGTGCCGCCGGCGATCACATCGACTTTGGAACCATTTCCCACGCGCATCGTCACCTCGTCCTTAGCCAGTCTTCGCTTAATCCGTAGTCCCTGTTTCGAGTTGCAAATATTAGCAACAGAACCAGTATCAAATACCCAGGTGCTACTACGAGATCTGGTAAGGAACACATCAATAACATGTATATCACATATACCTTTGTTCACCTTGCCATCCTTTTTATCCGCCAAATACTTGGGGTAGTTCCACTTCCAGTGACCAGTCTGTTTGCAGTAGAAGCACTCAGTCTTAGGCTTAGGTCCAGACTTGGGTTTCTTCACTTGAGCAGCAACTAGCTTGCTGTTCTTCTTGAAGTACCCCTTCTTCCCTTTACCCCTTTTCTTGAAACTGGTGGTCTTCTTGACCATCAACACTTCATGCTCTTTCTTGATTTCTACCTCCGCATATTTTAGAATTACGAAGAGCTCAGGAATCGTCTTATCCATCCCTTGCATATTATAGTTCATCACGAACCTCTTGTAGCTTGGTGGCAGTGATTGAAGAACTCTGTCAATGACACTATCATCAGGAAGATTAACTCCCAGTTGAGTCAAGTGGTTGTGGTACCCAGACATTATGAGTATATCTTCACTGATAGAACTATTCTCCTCCATCTTGCAGCTAGAGGGCTTATTGGAGACTTCAAATCTCCCAATCCAGGCATTTGCTTGAAATATTAAATTCAACTCCTGGAACATCTCATATGCTCCATGACGTTCAAAACGTTGTTGAAGTCCCGGTTCTAAGCCGTACAACATGGCACACTGAACTATCGAGTAGTCATCAGCTTTGCTCTGCCAGGTGTTCACAATATCTGGCGTTGCTCCTGCAGCGGGTTTTTCACCTAGCGGTGCTTCCAGGACGTAATTCTTCTGTGCAACAATGAGGATAATCCTCAAGTTACAGACCCAGTCCGTGTAGTTGCTACCATCATCTTTCAACTTAGCTTTATCTAGGAACGCATTAAAATTCAACGGAACAACAAGACGGGCCATCTGTCTACAACAACATAGACATGCAAAATACTATCAGGTACAAAGTTCATGATAAATTAAAGTTCAATTAATCAAATTACTTAAGAAGTCCCACTTAGATACACATCTCTCTAATCATCTAAGTGATCACGTGATCCATATCAACTAAACCATGTCCGATCATCACATGAGATGGAGTAGTTTTCAATGGTGAACATCACTATGTTGATCATATCTACTATATGATTCACGCTCGATTTTTTCGGTCTCAGTGTTCCGAGGCCATATCTGCATATGCTAGGCTCGTCAAGTTTAACCCGAGTATTCTGCATGTGCAAAACTGGCTTGCACCCATTGTATGTGAACGTAGAGCTTATCACACCCGATCATCATGTGGTGTCTCGGCACGATGAATTGTAGCAACGGTGCATACTCAGGGAGAACACTTATACCTTGAAATTTAGTGAGAGATCATTGTCGGTGTCAAAACCGGCGGATCTCGGGTAGGGGGTCCCGAACTATGCGTCTAAGGTTGGTGGTAACAAGAGACAGGGGACACGATGTTTACCCAGGTTCAGGCCCTCTCTATGGAGGTAATACCCTACGTCTTGCTTGATTGATCTTGATGAATATGAGTATTACAGGAGTTGATCTACCACGAGATCGTAATGGCTAAACCCTAGAAGTCTAGCCTGTATGACTATGATTGTGAATATCCTCCCTCCGGACTAAGTCCATCGGTTTATATAGACACCGGGAGGATCTAGGGTTACACAAGGTCGGTTACAAAGAAAGGAATCTACATATTCGGTCGCCAAACTTGCCTTCCACGCCAAGGAGAGTCCCATCCGGACACGGGTGCAATCTTCGGTCTTCGTGTTCTTCACAGCCCATTAGTCCAGCCCATGGCTAACAGGCTGGACGCCCGAGGACCCCTTAGTCCAGGACTCCCTCGGTAGCCCCTGAACCTGGCTTCAATGACAAGGTATCCGGCGCGTAGATCTGTCTTCGGCATTGCAAGGCGGGTTCCTCCTTCTGAACACCAACATAGTCTTCGGACGTATTGATCGTGTCCGGACCTGTAGCACACACACACCACACACAACCACAGAGAGAATATAATAATCCACGAGTCCGATCTTCTGACAAATTTTTACAGCATGAGAATATAATAACCCGGTCGTAATTTCGAACCGTTCTTCGTCTGCCGCTCCATGTTTCGAGACGCGGTTGTTGGAAATATGCCCTAGAGGCAATAATAAAATGGTTATTATTATATTTCCTTGTTCATGATAATTGTCTATTGTTCATGCTATAATTGTGTTATCCGGAAATTGTAATACATGTGTGAATACATAGACCACAACACGTCCCTAGTGAGCCTCTAGTTGACTAGCTCGTTGATCAAAAGATAGTCATGGTTTCCTGACTATGGACATTAGATGTCATTGATAACGGGATCACATCATTAGGAGAATGATGTGATGGACAAGACCCAATCGTAAGCATAGCACAAGATCGTGCAGTTCATTTGCTAGAGCTTTTCCGAATGTCAAGTATCATTTCCTTAGACCATGAGATTATGCAACTCCCGGATACCGTAGGAGTGCTTTGGGTGTGCCAAATGTCACAACGTAACTGGGTGACTATAAAGGTGCACTACGAGTATCTCCGAAAGTGTCTGTTGGGTTGGCACGAATCGACACTGGGATTTGTCACTCCGTATGACGGAGAGGTATCTCTGGGCCCACTCGGTAATGCATCATCATAATGAGCTCAATGTGACCAAGTGGTTGATCACGGGATCATGCATTACAGTATGAGTAAAGTGACTTGCCGGTAACGAGATTGAACGAGGTATTGGGATACCGACGATCGAGTCTCGGGCGAGTAACGTACCGATTGACAAAGGGAATTGTATACGAGATTGATTGAATCCTCGACATCGTGGTTCATCCGATGAGATCATCGAGGAGCATGTGGGAGCCAACATGGGTATCCAGATCCCGCTGTTGGTTATTGACAGGAGAGTCGTCTCGGTCATGTCTGCGTGTCTCCCGAACCCGTAGGGTCTACACACTTAAGGTTCGGTGATGCTAGGGTTGTTGAGATATTGGTATGCGGTAACCCGAAAGTTGTTCGGAGTCCCGGATGAGATCTCGGACGTCACGAGGAGTTCCGGAATGGTCCAGAGGTGAAGAATTGTATATAGGAAGTCCAGTTTCGGCCACCGGGAAAGTTTTGGGGGTCACAGGTATTGTACCGGGACCACCGGAAGGGTCCCGGTGGTCCACCGGGTGGGGCCACCTATCCCGGAGGGCCCCATGGGCTGAAGTGGAGGGGAAACAGCCCCTGGTGGGTTGGTGCGCCCCCCTTGGGCCTTCCCCTGTGCCTAGGGTTGGAAACCCTAGGGGTGGGGGCGCCCCACTTGGCTTGGGGGGCAAGCCACCCCCCTTGGCCGCCGCCCCCCCATCTAGATGGGATCTAGAGGGGCCGGCGCCCATGGACCCCTATATAAAGAGGGGGGAGGGAGGGCTGCGCACCCAAGCCCCTGGCGCCTCCCTCTTCCCCCCGTAACACCTCTCCCTCTCGTTAGAGCTTGGCGAAGCCCTGCCGAGATCCCGCTGCTTCCACCAGCATGCCGTCGTGCTGCTAGATCTCCATTAACCTCTCCTTCCCCCTTGCTGGATCAAGAAGGAGGAGACGTCTTCCCCAACCGTACGTGTGTTGAACGCGGAGGTGCCGTCCGTTCGTCGCTCGATCATCGGTGATTTGGATCATGACGAGTACGACTCCATCAACCCCGTTCTCTTGAACGCTTCCGCTCGCGATCTACAAGGGTATGTAGATGCACTCCTTTCCTCTCGTTGCTAGAAGACTCCATAGATTGATCTTGGTGATGCGTAGAAATTTTTTAAATTTCTGCTACGTTCCCCAACAGTGGTATCAGAGCTAGGTCTATGCGTAGTTTCTATGCACGAGTAGAACACAAGTTGTTGTGGGCGTTGATTTTGTCAATTTACTTACCGTTCCTAGTCTTATCTTGATTCGGCGGCATCATGGGATGAAGCGGCCCGGACCGACCTTACACGTACGCTTACGTGAGACTGGTTCCACCAACTGACATGCACTAGTTGCATAAGGTGGCTAGCGGGTGTCTGTCTCTCCCACTTTAGTCGGATCGGATTCGATGAAAAGGGTCCTTATGAAGGGTAAATAGAAATTGGCATATCACGTTGTGGTTTTGGCGTAGGTAAGAAACGTTCTTGCTAAGAAACCTATAGCAGCCACGTAAAAATTTGCAACAACAATTAGAGGACGTCTAACTTGTTTTTGCAGCATGTGCCGTGTGATGTGATATGGCCAAAAGGATGTGATGAATGATATATGTGATGTATGAGATTGATCATGTTCTTGTAATAGGAATCACGACTTGCATGTCGATGAGTATGACAACCGGCAGGAGCCATAGGAGTTGTCTTAATTTATTTATGACCTGCGTGTCAATATATAACGTCATGTAATTACTTTACTTCATTGCTAAACCGTTAGCCATAGTAGTAGAAGTAATAGATGACGAGACAACTTCATGAAGACATGATGATGGAGATCATGGTGTCATGCCGGTGACAACGATGATCATGGCGCCCCAAAGATGGAGATCATAAGGAGCAAAGTGATATTGGCCATATCATGTCACTATTTGATTGCATGTGATGTTTATCATGTTTTACATCTTATTTGATTAGAACGACGGTAGCTTAAATAAGATGATCCCTCGTAATAATTTCAAGAAAGTGTTCCCCCTAGCTGTGCACCGTTGCGAAGGTTCGTTGTTTCGAAGCACCACGTGATGATTGGGTGTGATAGATTCTAACGTTCGAATACAACGGGTGTAAGCCAGATTTACACACGCAATACACTTAGGTTGACTTGACGAGCCTAGCATGTACAGACATGGCCTCGGAACACGGAAGACCGAAAGGTCGAGCATGAGTCGTATAGAAGATACGATCAACATGAAGATGTTCACCGATGTTGACTAGTCCGTCTCACATGATGATCGGACACGGCCTAGTTGACTCGGATCATGTCCCACTTAGATGAATAGAGGGATGTCTATCTGAGTGGGAGTTCATTGAATAATTTGATTAGATGAACTTAATTATCATGAACTTAGTCTAAAATATTTACAATATGTCTTGTAGATCAAATGGCCCACGCTAATGTTTCCCTCAACTTCAACGCGTTCCTAGAGAAAACCAAGCTGAAAGATGATGGCAGCAACTATACGGACTGGGTCCGGAACCTGAGGATCATCCTCATAGCTGCCAAGAAAGATTATGTCCTAGAAGCACCGCTAGGTGATGCACCCATCCCAGAGAACCAAGACGTTATGAACGCTTGGCAGCAGCGTGCTGATGATTACTCCCTCGTTCAGTGCGGCATGCTTTACAGCTTAGAACCGAGGCTCCAAAAGCGTTTTGAGCAACACGGAGCATATGAGATGTTCGAAGAGCTGAAAATGGTTTTCCAAGCTCATTCCCGGGTCGAGAGATATGAAGTCTCCGACAAGTTCTTCAGTTGTAAGATGGAGGAAAATAGTTCTGTCAGTGAGCACATACTCAAAATGTCTGGGTTGCACAACTGCTTGACTCAGCTGGGACTTAATCTCCCAGATGACGCGGTCATTGACAGAATCCTTCAGTCGCTTCCACCGAGCTACAAGAGCTTTGTGATGAACTTCAATATGCAGGGGATGGAAAAGACCATTCCTGAGGTATATTCAATGCTGAAATCAGTAGAGGTGGAGATCAAAAAGGAACATCAAGTGTTGATGGTGAATAAAACCACTAAGTTTAAGAAAGGCAAGGGTAAGAAGAACTTCAAGAAGGACGACAAGGGGGTTGCCGCGCCCGGTAAGCAAGCTTCCAGGAAGAAGCCAAAGAATGGACCCAAGCCTGGGACTGAGTGTTTTTATTGCAAGGGAAGTGGTCACTGGAAGCGGAATTGCCCCAAATACTTAGCGGACAAGAAGGCCGGCAACACTAAAGGTATATGTGATATACATGTAATTGATGTGTACCTTACCAGTACTCGTAGTAGCTCCTGGGTATTTGATACCGGTGCGGTTGCTCACATTTGTAACTCAAAGCAGGAGCTGCGAAATAAGCGGAGACTGGCGAAGGACGAGGTGACGATGCGCGTCGGGAATGGTTCCAAGGTCGATGTGATCGCCGTTGGCATGCTACCTCTACATTTACCTATGGGATTCATTTTAAACCTCAATAATTGTTATTTAGTGCCAGCTTTGAGCATGAACATTGTATCAGGATCTCGTTTAATTCGAGATGGCTACTCATTTAAATCCGAGAATAATGGTTGTTCTATTTATATGAGAGATATGTTTTATGGTCATGCCCCGCTGGTGAATGGTTTATTATTAATGAATCTCGAGCGTAATGTTACACATATTCATAGTGTGAATACCAAAAGATCTAAGGTTGATAATGATAGTCCCACATACTTGTGGCAGTGCCGCCTTGGTCACATAGGTGTCAAACGCATGAAGAAGCTCCATGCAGATGGACTTTTGGAGTCTCTTGATTACGAATCATTTGACACGTGCGAACCATGCCTCATGGGTAAAATGACCAAGACTCCGTTCTCAGGAACAATGGAGCGAGCAACCAACTTATTGGAAATCATACATACTGATGTGTGCAGTCCAATGAGTGTTGAGGCTTGCAGTGGCTATCGTTATGTTCTCACCCTCACTGATGACTTGAGTAGATATGGGTATGTCTACTTAATGAAACACAAGTCTGAGACCTTTGAAAAGTTCAAGGAATTTCAGAGTGAGGTTGAGAATCAACATGACAGGAAAATCAAGTTCTTGCAATCAGATCGTGGGGGAGAATACTTGAGTCACGAATTTGGCACGCACTTAAGGAAATGTGGAATAGTTTCACAACTCACGCCGCCTGGAACACCTCAGCGTAATGGTGTGTCCGAATGTCGTAATCGCACTCTATTGGATATGGTGCGATCTATGATGTCTCTTACCGATCTACCGCTGTCATTTTGGGGCTATGCTTTAGAGACTGCCGCATTCACTTTAAATAGGGCTCCGTCGAAATCCGTTGAGACGACACCGTATGAATTATGGTTTGGGAAGAAACCTAAGCTGTCGTTTCTAAAAGTTTGGGGATGTGATGCTTATGTGAAGAAACTTCAACCTGAAAAGCTTGAACCCAAATCGAAAAAATGCGTCTTCATAGGATACCCTAAAGAAACTATTGGGTATACCTTCTACCTCAGATCTGAAGGCAAGATCTTTGTTGCCAAGAATGGATCCTTTCTAGAGAAAGAGTTTCTCTCGAAAGAAGTAAGTGGGAGGAAAGTAGAACTTGATGAAGTATTGCCTCTTGAACCGGAGAGTGGCGCAGCTCAAGAAAATGTTCCTGAGGTGCCTGCACCGACTAGAGAGGAAGTTAATGATGATGATCATGAAACTTCAGATCAAGTTGCTACTGAACTTCGTAGGTCCATAAGGACACGTTCCGCACCAGAGTGGTACGACAACCCTGTCTTGGAAATCATGTTGTTAGACAACGGTGAACCTTCGAACTATGAGGAACCGATGGCGGGCCCAGATTCCGACAAATGGCTAGAAGCCATGAAATCCAAGATAGGATCCATGTATGAAAACGAAGTATGGACTTTGACTGACTTGCCCGATGATCGGCGAGCCATAGAAAATAAAAGGATCTTTAAAAAGAAGACAGACACAGATGGTAATGTGACCATCTACAAGGCTCGACTCATCGCTAAGGGTTATCGACAAGTTCAGGGGGTTGACTACGATGATACTTTCTCACCCGTAGCGAAGCCGAAGTCCGTCCGAATCATGTTAGCAATTGCCGCATTCTATGATTATGAGATATGGCAAATGGACGTCAAAACGGCATTCCTTAACGACTTTCTTAGGAAAGAATTGTATATGATGCAGCCGGAAGGTTTTGTCGATCCTAAGAATGCTAACAAGGTGTGCAAGCTCCAACGCTCAATCTATGGGCTGGTGCAAGCATCTCGAAGTTGGAACATTCGATTTGATGAGATGATCAAAGCGTTTGGGTTTACACAGACTTATGGAGAAGCCTGTGTTTACAAGAAAGTGAGTGGGAGCTCCGTAGCATTTCTCATATTATATGTGGATGCCATACTGTTGATGGGAAATGATATAGAATTCTTGGAAAGCATAAAGGCCTACTTGAACAAGTGTTTTTCAATGAAGGACCTTGGAGAAGCTGCTTATATATTAGGCATCAAAATCTATAGAGATAGATCGAGACGCCTCATTGGTCTTTCACAAAGTACGTACCTTGACAAGATATTGAAGAAGTTCAATATGGATCAGTCCAAGAAGGGGTTCTTGCCTGTATTGCAAGGTGTGCAATTGAGCACGGCTCAATGCCCGACCACGACAGAAGATAGAGAAAAGATGAGTGTCGTCCCCTATGCCTCGGCCATAGGGTCTATTATGTATGCCATGCTATGTACCAGACCTGATGTAAACCTTGCCGTAAGTTTGGTAGGAAGGTACCAAAGTAATCCTGGCATGGAACACTGGACAGCGGTCAAGAATATCCTGAAGTACCTGAAGAGGACTAAGGATATGTTTCTCGTTTATGGAGGTGATGAAGAGCTCGTCGTAAAGGGTTACGTCGATGCTAGCTTCGACACAGATCTGGATGACTCTAAGTCACAAATCGGATACGTGTATGTTTTGAATGGTGGGGCAGTAAGCTGGTGCAGTTGCAAGCAAAGCGTTGTGGCGGGATCTACATGTGAAGCGGAGTACATGGCAGCCTCGAAGGCAGCACAAGAAGCAATCTGGGTGAAGGAGTTCATTACCGACCTAGGAGTCATTCCCAATGCGTCGGGCCTGATGACTCTCTTCTGTGACAACACTGGAGCTATTGCCCTTGCCAAGAAGCCCAGGTTTCACAGGAAGACTAGGCATATCAAGCGTCGCTTCAACTCCATTCGTGAAAGTGTTCAAAATGGAGACATAGATATTTGTAAAGTACATACGGACCTGAATGTAGCAGATCCGTTGACTAAACCTCTCCCTAGAGCAAAACATGATCAACACCAGAACTCTATGGGTGTTCGATTCATCACAATGTAACTAGATTATTGACTCTAGTGCAAGTGGGAGACTGTTGGAAATATGCCCTAGAGGCAATAATAAAATGGTTATTATTATATTTCCTTGTTCATGATAATTGTTTATTGTTCGTGCTATAATTGTGTTATCCGGAAATCATAATACATGTGTGAATACATAGACCACAACACGTCCCTAGTGAGCCTCTAGTTGACTAGCTCGTTGATCAAAAGATAGTCACGGTTTCCTGACTATGGACATTAGATGTCATTGATAACGGGATCACATCATTAGGAGAATGATGTGATGGACAAGACCCAATCGTAAGCATAGCACAAGATCGTGTAGTTCGTTTGCTAGAGATTTTCTGAATGTCAAGTATCATTTCCTTAGACCATGAGATTGTGCAACTCACGGATACCGTAGGAGTGCTTTGGGTGTGCCAAACATCACAACATAACTGGGTGACTATAAAGGTGCACTACAGGTATCTCCGAAAGTGTCTATTGGGTTGGCACGAATCGAGACTGGGATTTGTCACTCCGTATGACGGAGAGGTATCTCTGGGCCCACTCGGTAATGCATCATCATAATGAGCTCAATGTGACCAAGTGGTTGATCACGGGATCATGCATTACGGTACGAGTAAAGTGACTTGCCGGTAACGAGATTGAACGAGGTATTGGGATACCGACGATCGAGTCTCGGGCGAGTAACGTACCGATTGACAAAGGGAATTGTATATGGGATTGATTGAATCCTCGACATCATGGTTCATCTGATGAGATCATCGATTAGCATGTGGGAGCCAACATGGGTATCCAGATCCCGCTGTTGGTTATTGACCGGAGAGTCGTCTCGGTCATGTCTGCGTGTCTCCCGAACTCGTAGGGTCTACACACTTAAGGTTCAGTGATGCTAGGGTTGTTGAGATATTGGTATGCGGTAACCCAAAAGTTGTTCGGAGTCCCGGATGAGATCCCGGACGTCAGGAGGAGTTCCGGAATGGTCCGGAGGTGAAGAATTGTATATAGGAAGTCCAGTTTCGGCCACCGGGAAAGTTTCGGGGGTCACAGGTATTGTACCGGGACCACCGGAAGGGTCCCGGGGGTCCACCGGGTGGGGCCACCTATCCCGGAGGGCCCCATGGGCTGAAGTGGGAGGGGAACCAGCCCCTGGTGGGCTGGTGTGCCCCCCTTGGGCCTTCCCCTGCGCCTAGGGTTGGAAACCCTAGGGGTGGGGGCGCCCCACTTGGCTTGGGGGGCAAGCCACCCCCCTTGGCCGCCGCCCCCCCATCTAGATGGGATCTAGAGGGGCCGGCGCCCATGGACCCCTATATAAAGAGGGGGGAGGGAGGGCTGCGCACCCAAGCCCCTGGCGCCTCCCTCTTCCCCCCGTAACACCTCTCCCTCTCGTTAGAGCTTGGCGAAGCCCTGCCGAGATCCCGCTGCTTCCACCACCACGCCGTCGTGCTGCTGGATCTCCATCAACCTCTCCTTCCCCCTTGCTGGATCAAGAAGGAGGAGACGTCTTCCCCAACCGTACGTGTGTTGAACGCGGAGGTGCCATCCGTTCGGCGCTCGGTCGTCGGTGATTTGGATCACGACGAGTACGACTCCATCAACCCCGTTCTCTTGAACGCTTCTGATCGCGATCTAAAAGGGAAGGTAGATGCACTCCTTTCCTCTCATTGCTAGAAGACTCCATAGATTGATCTTGGTGATGCGTAGAAAATTTTTAAATTTCTGCTACATTCCCCAACAGCGGTTACCATTGGAACGTCTTGTCGAGGCAGAGATCGTGTCCCCTTATTGCGGGATTTTCATCAATGCGTGCGTGGGTAACCGAACCGTGCGGTTTACACAGCCCTTGGGAATAGGCGAGTTTTAGGGCGAGTGGGGAGGCGTTCGATATTCACTGCCTTTATAAGGGGATAAGGACTCCCCCTTCTTCTCCCACGCCTTGTCTCTTCCTATGCCCTTCCACTCTTGAGCTCCAGCGCCCAAGCTCTCATCTTCTTCCCACTCAAGCTAGCACTCAACCTTGTCCAGATCCAGAGGTCAAGGCAAGTGGATGGTCTCCTCCGTCAAGGAGGAGGACATTACTGAGCTTCGGGCGGCCGGGTACCTGGCGAAGGAAATCTCCCACCGTCTTCCAGCCCAGGGGCAAGTCGTCCCCACACCAAAGCTCAATGAGAGGGTGGTATTCATCCCTCATTTCCTCCGTGGGCTAGAGTTTCCACTCCACCCTTTCGTCCGCGGGCTGATGTACCATTACGGGATAGACTTCCATGATCTATCCCCGAACTCCTTCCTCAACATCTCGGCGTTCATCATCGTGTGTGAGGCCTTCCTCCGCATCCAACCCCACTTCGGGCTGTGGCTCAAGGTCTTCAATGTGAAGCCAAAGGTGGTGGATGGCCAGCACGCTGAGTGCGAAGGTGCCATGGTGAGCAAGCTGACTAATGTCTCCTGGCGGAAAGGCACTTTCATGGAGACTGTCAAGGAATGGCAGAAACAATGGTTCTACATCACAGAACCCCGCGGCGCTAACTGGGCCGCCGCTGCCGAATTCAGCTCCGGCGCTCCAATGCGGCTCACCTCCTGGGTTGAAAAGATCACGAATTGGTCATCGTCAGATGAGCTGATAGCATTGCAGACGCCCGTTCAAAGTATGGTGGACAAGGATATCAAGCTTTTCGATATAATCCAGGTGATGCTAGTTCGCCGGATTCTCCCGTGCCAAAGCCGAAGCCGCCCTCTATGGGAGTTTAATCCGAAGAAGCACCATACCCTAAAGAGGCTCTTCAAGACTTCTCACGAAGACGCCTGGAAGTTGCTCTTCAAGGGCAACGAGACACCGCCGGCCACTGATTCAGACCGCGGGCACGACATCAATCACCTCGCCAACGAGGTATGTTATTTTTAACGCATCCCCTACTTGCTTGTTTCAAGGATGATATCTAAGCTATTATTATCATTGCTTCTTCAGGACTGGATGGAGAGGGCGAAGCAGATCCAGTGTCCGGCTCCGCTGCCTGAAGAACCAATCATTCCGCGTTTAGCGAAGATGCTGGTGCCGGCGCCCTATACGGCACCGGCGAAGAAGGCCATGAGGAAGGCCAAGTGGGTCTGGAGTGGCCCCCGCCGCAAGGCAGCTTCGGACGCGATGTCTGAAGATAAGACCCGTTCCTCTGTCGCCGAAGACGACGACGATGAGGAGGAGAAGAGCGACTCTCCCTCTGATGGAGGGAGGAAGAAGAGGGTGGCCTCCACAATTCTGGAGGCAGAGGCGCCCAAGAAGGGGAAAGGCCCGCTCGCGGGCAGCTCCGCATGGGACGTCGACAGCAGTCCGGAGCGATGCCCCCGCACTAAGCCTCGGGCCGCATCGTAAGTGCTAAGTCTCGTCCATGCCCGTAAATCTAACCTCTCCTCTTTGTCATATTGACATGATTAATTATGCTATTGCAGTCCGGCCCATGACAGCTGTTGGGGAACGTAGTAATTTAAAAAAAAATCCTACGCACACTCTGGATCATGGTCATGCATAGCAACGAGAGGGGAGAGTGTGTCTATGTACCCTCGTAGACCGAAAGCGGAAGCGTTAGCACAATGCGGTTGATGTAGTCGTACATCTTCACGATCCGACCGATCCAAGTACCGAACGTACGACACCTCCAAGTTCAGCACACGTTCAGCTCGATGACGTCCCGCGATCTCCGATCCAGCAGAGCTTCACGAGAGAGTTCCGTCAGCACGACGGTGTGGTGACGGTGATCATGTTGCTACCGACGCATGGCTTTGCCTAAGCACCGCTACGATATAACTGAGGTGAAATATGGTGTAGGGGGCACCGCACACGGCTGGAATAGATCAACATATCAACTTCTGTCTTCTAGGGTGCCCCATGCCCCCGTATATAAAGGAGCAAGGGGGGAGGCGGCCGACCAGGAGGAGGGCACGCCAGGGGGGAGTCCTACTCCCACCGGGAGTACGACTCCTCCTTTTCCTTGTTGGAGTAGGAGAGGGAAGGAAGGGAGAGAGGAGGAGAAGGAAAAAGGGGGGCGCCGCCCCCCTCCTTGTCCAATTCGAACTAGAGGGGGAGGGGGCACGCGGCTGCCCTGGCCACCCCTCCTCTTCTCCCACTAAGGCCCATGGGGCCCAATTAACTCCTCGGGGGGTTCCGGTAACCCACTCGGAACACTTCTGGTGTCCGAATATAGTCGTCCAATATATCGATCTTTACGTCTCAACCATTTCAAGACTCCTCGTCATGTCCGTGTTCATATCCGGGACTCTGAACTACCTTAGGTACAACAAAACACAAAAACTCATAATACCGATGGTCACCAAACTTTAAGCGTGCGGACCCTACGAGTTCGAGAACTATGTAGACATGACCAAGACACGTCTTTGGTCAATAACCAATAGCGGAACCTCGATGCTCATATTGGCTCCTACATATTCTACGAAGATTTTTATCAGTCAAACCGCATAACAACATACATTGTTCCCTTTGTCATCGGTATGTTACTTGCCCGAGATTCGATCGTCGGTATCTCAATACCTAGTTCAATGTCGTTACCGGCAAGTCTCTTTACTTGTTCTGTAATGCATCATCCCGCAACTAACTCATTAGTCACATTGCTTGCAAGGCTTATAGTGATGTGCATTATCGAGAGCGCCTAGAGATACCTCTCCGACAATCGGAGTGACAAATCCTAATCTCCAAATACGCCAACTCAACAAGTACCTTCGGAGACACCTGTAGAGCACCTTTATAATCACCCAGTTACATTGTGACGTTTGGTAGCACACAAAGTGTTCCTCCGGTAAACGGGAGTTGCGTAATCTCATAGTCATAGGAACATGTATAAGTCATGAAGAAAGCAATAGCAACATACTAAATGATCAAGTGCTAAGCTAACAGAATGTGTCAAGTCAATTACATCATTCTCCTAATGATGTGATCCCATTAATAAAATGACAACTCATGTCTATGGCTAGGAAATATAACCATCTTTGATCAACGAGGTAGTCAAGTAGAGGCATACTAGTGACACTCTGTTTGTCTATGTATTCACACATGTATTATGTTTCCAGTTAATACAATTCTAGCATGAATAATAAACATTTATCATGATATAAGGAAATAAATAATAACTTTATTATTGCCTCTAGGGCATATTTCCTCTAGGGCATATTCTCGATGGCTTGCCGATCATCGGGCAAGTCAACCAAAGTCCACACTTTGTTCTAATACATGGATCCCATCTCAGATTGCATGGCCTCAAGCCATTTTGCGGAATCTGGGCTCATCATCACTTCCTCATAGTTCGTAGGTTCGTCATGGTCTAGCAACATGACCTCCAGAACAGGATTACCGTACCACTCTGGTGCGGATCTTACTCTGGTTGACCTACGAGGTTCGGTAGTAACCTGATCTGAAGTTTCATGATCATCATCATTAGCTTCCTTACTAATTGGTGTAGGTGTCACAAGAACCAGTTTCTGTGATGAACTAATTTCCAATAAGGGAGCAGGTACATTTACCTCATCAAGTTCTACTTTCCTCCCACAGACTTCTTTCGAGAGAAACTCCTTCTCTAGAAAGGATCCATTCTTAGCAACGAATGTCTTGCCTTTGGATCTGTGATAGAAGGTGTACCCAACAGTTTCCTTCGGGTATCGTATGAAGACACATTTCTCTGATTTGGGTTCGAGCTTATCAGGTTGAAGCTTTTTCACATAAGAATGGCAGCCCCAAACTTTAAGAAACGACAAATTTGGTTTCTTGCCAAACCATAGTTCATAAGGCGTCGTCTCAACGGATTTTGATGGTGCCCTATTTAACGTGAATGCGACTGTCTCTAAAGCATAACCCCAAAGCGATAGCGGTAAATCAGTAAGAGACATCATAGATCGCACCATATCTAGTAAAGTACGATTACGATGTTCGGACACACCATTACGCTATGGTGTTCCAGGTGGCGTGAGTTGCGAAACTATTTCGCATTGTTTCAAATGTAGACCAAACTCGTAACCCAAATATTCTCCTCCACGATCAGATCGTAGAAACTTTATTTTCTTGTTACGATGATTTTCCACTTCACTCTGAAATTCTTTGAATGTTTCAAATGTTTCAGACTTATGTTTCATTAAGTAGATATACCCATATCTACACAAATCATCTGTGGAGGTGAGAAAATAGCGATACCCGCCGCGAGCCTCAACATTCATCGGACCACATACATCAGTATGTATGATCTCCAACAAATCTGTTGCTCGCTCCATTGTTCCGGAGAACGGCGTCTTAGTCATCTTGCCCATAAGGCATGGTTCGCAAGTACCAAGTGATTCAAAATCAAGTGATTCCAAAAGTCCATCGGCATGGAGTTTCTTCATGCGCTTTACACCAATATGACCCAAACGGTAGTGCCACAAATAAGTTGCACTATCATTATCAACTCTGCATCTTTTGGCTTCAACATTATGAATGTGTGTATCACTAATATCGAGATTCAACAAAAATAGACCACTCTTCAAGGGTGCATGACCATAAAAGATATTACTCATATAAATAGAACAACCATTATTCTCAGATTTAAATGAATAACCGTCTCGCATCAAACAAGATCCAGATATAATGTTCATGCTTAATGCTGGCACCAAATAACAATTATTTAGGTGTAAAACTAATCCAGAAGGTAGATGTAGAGGTAGCGTGCCGCCGGCGATCACATCGACTTTGGAACCATTTCCCACGCGCATCGTCACCTCGTCCTTAGCCAGTCTTCGCTTAATCCGTAGTCCCTGTTTCGAGTTGCAAATATTAGCAACAGAACCAGTATCAAATACCCAGGTGCTACTACGAGATCTGGTAAGGAACACATCAATAACATGTATATCACATATACCTTTGTTCACCTTGCCATCCTTTTTATCCGCCAAATACTTGGGGTAGTTCCACTTCCAGTGACCAGTCTATTAGCAGTAGAAGCACTCAGTCTCAGGCTTAGGTCCAGACTTGGGTTTCTTCTCCTGAGCAGCAACTTGTTTGTTGTTCTTCTTGAAGTTCCCCTTCTTCTTCCCTTTACCCTTTTTCTTGAAACTAGTGGTCTTGTTGACCATCAACACTTGATGCTCCTTCTTGATTTCTACCTCCGCTACCTTTAGCATTACGAAGAGCTTGGGAATTGTCTTATTCATCCCTTGCATATTATAGTTCATCATGAAGCTCTTGTAGCTTGGTGGCAGTGATTGAAGAACTCTGTCAATGACACTATCAACAGGAAGATTAACTCCCAGTTGAGTCAAGTGATTATGATACCCAGACATTTCGAGTATATGTTCACTGACAGAACTATTCTTCTCCATCTTGCAGCTATAGAACTTATTAGAGACTTCATTTCTCTCAATTTGGGCATTTGCTTGAAATATTAACTTCAACTCCTAGAACATCTCATATGCTCCATGATGTTCAAAAGTTCGTTGAAGTCCCGGTTCTAAGCCGTAAAGCATGGCACACTGAACTATCGACTAGTCATCAACTTTACTCTGCCAGACGTTCTTAACATAATTAGCAGCATCTGCAGCAGGCCTGGCACCCAGTGGTGCTTCCAGGATGTAATTCTTCTGTGCAACAATGAGGATAATCCTCAAGTTACGGACCCAGTCCGTGTAATTGCTACCATCATATTTCAACTTTGCACTCGGAATGCATTTAAATTCAACGGAACAACAGCACGGGCCATCTATCTACAATCAACATAGACAAGAAAAATACTATCAGGTACTAAGTTCATGATAAATTTAAGTTCAATTATTCATATTACTTAAGAACTACCACTTAGATAGACATCCGTCTAATCATCTAAGTGATCACGTGATCCAAATCAACTAAACCATGTCCGATCATCACGTGAGATGGAGTAGTTTTCAATGGTGAACATCACTATGTTGATCATATCTACTATATGATTCATGCTCGACCTTTCGGTCTCAGTGTTTCGAGGCCATATCTGCATATGCTAGGCTCGTCAAGTTTAACCTGAGTATTCTGTGTGTGCAAAATTGGTTTGCACCCATTGTAGATGAATGTAGAGCTTATCACACCCGATCATCACGTGGTGTCTTGGCACGACGAACTTTGGCAATGGTGCATACTTAGGGAGAACACTTTTACCTTGAAATTTAGTGAGAGATCATCTTATAATGCTACCGTCAATCGAAGCAAAATAAGATGCATAAAAGATAAGCATCACATGCAATCAATATAACTGATATGATATGGCCATAATCATCTTGTGCTTGTGATCTCCATCTCTGAAGCACCGTCATGATCACCATTGTCACCGGCGCGACACCTTGATCTCCATCGTAGAATCGTTGTCGTCTCGCCAACTATTGCTTCTACGACTATCGCTACCGCTTAGTGATAAAGTAAAGCAATTACAGGGCGATTGCATTGCATACAATAAAGCGACAACCATATGGCTCCTGCTAGTTGCCGATAACTCGGTTACAAAACATGATCATCTCATACAATATAGAATCATGCCTTGACCATATCACATCACAACATGCCCTGCAAAAACAAGTTAGACGTCGTCTACTTTGTTGTTGCAAGTTTTACGTGCCTGCTACGGGCTTAGCAAGAACCGTTCTTACCTACGCATCAATACCACAACGATAGTTCGTCAAGTTAGTGTTGTTTTAACCTTCTCAAGGACCGGCCGTAGCCACACTCGGTTCAACTAAAGTTGGAGAAACTAACACCCGCCAGCCACCTATGTGCAAAGCACGTCGGTAGAACCAGTCTCGCGTAAGCGTAATGTCGGTCCGGGCCGCTTCATCCAACAATACCACCGAACCAAAGCGTGACATGCTGGTAAGCAGTATGAGTTGTATCGCCCACAACTCACTTGTGTTCTACTCATGCATATAACATCTACGCATAAAACTTGGCTCTGATACCACTGTTGGGGAACGTAGTAATTTCAAAAAAAATCCTACGCACACTCAGGATCATGGTGATGCATAGCAACGAGAGGGGAGAGTGTGTCTATGTATCCTCGTAGACCGAAAACGGAAGTGTTAGCACAACGCGGTTGATTTAGTCGTACGTATTGACGATTCGACCGATCCAAGTACCGAACGTACGACACCTCCGAGTTCGGCACACGTTCACCTCGATGACGTCCCGCGATCTCCGATCTAGCAGAGCTTCACGGGAGAGTTCCGTCAGCATGCTGGCATGATGACGATGATGATGTTGCTACCGACGCAGGGCTTCTCCTTAGCACCGCTATGATATAACCGAGGTGGAATATGGTGGAGGGGGGCACCGCACACGGCTGGAATAGATCAATAGATCAACTTCTGTCTTCTAGGGTGCCCCTGCCCCTGTATATAAAGGAGCAAGGGGGGAGGCGGCTGGCCAGGAGGAGGGCGCGCCAGGGGGGAGTCCTACTCCCACCGGGAGTAGGGTGGGAGTAGGACTCCTCCTTTTCCTTGTTGGAGTAGGAGAGGGAAGGAAGGGAGAGAGGAGGAGAAGGAAAAGGGGGGCGCCGCCCCCCTTGTCCAATTAGGACTAGAGGGGAAGGGGTTGTGCGGCTGCCCTGGCCACCCTCCTCTTCTCCCACTAAGGCCAATGAGGCCCAATTAACCCCCTAGGGGGTTCCGGTAACCCCCCGGTACTCTGGTTTTTATCCGAAACCACTCGGAACACTTCCGATGTCCGAATATAGTCATCCAATATATCGATCTTTACATATCGACCATTTCGAGACTCCTCGTCATGTCCGTGATCATATCCGGGACTCCGAACTACCTTCAGTACATCAAAACACAAAAACTCATAATATCGATCGTCACCAAACTTTAAGCGTGCGGACCCTACGGGTTCGAGAACTATGTAGACATGACCGAGACACGTCTCTGGTCAATAACCAATAGCGGAACCTGGATGCTCATATTGGCTCCTACATATTCTACGAAGATCTTTATCGGTCAAACCGCATAACCACATACTTGTTCCCTTTGTCATCGGTATGTTACTTGCCCGAGATTCGATCGTCGATGTCTCAATACCTATTTCAATCTTGTTACCGTCAAGTCTCTTTACTCGTTCTGTAATGCATCATCCCGCAACTAACTCATTAGTCACATTGCTTGCAAGGCTTTTAGTGATGTGCATTACCGAGAGGGCCCAGAGATACCGCTCAGACAATTGGAGTGACAAATCCTAATCTCGAAATATGCCAACTCAACTAGTACCTTTGGGGACACCTGTAGAGCAGCTTCATAATCACCCAGTTACGTTGTGACGTTTGGTAGCACACAAAGTGTTCCTCCGGTAAACGGGAGTTGCATAATCTCATAGTCATAGGAACATGTATAAGTCATGAAGAAAGCAATAGCAACATACTAAGCGATCAAGTGCTAAGCTAACGGAATGGGTCAAGTCAATCACATCATTCTCCTAATTATGTGATCCCATTAATCAAATGAAAACTCATGTCTATGGCTAGGAAACATAACCATCTTTGATCAACGAGCTAGTCAAGTAGAGGCATACTAGTGACACTCTATTTGTCTATGTATTCACACATGTATTATGTTTCCGGTTAATACAATTCTAGCATGAATAATAAACATTTATCATGATAAAAGGAAATAAATAATAACTTTATTATTGCCTCTAGGGCATATTTCCTTCAACAGCTCCCAACGATCCTCATCAAGAGGCTCGTTGGACTCAAAGGAGATGGCCAGCGAGACACCGCCGGCCGCTTACTCTCCTGAGGCCTAGGGAGACGTCGAGGTGCTGTCCTGAAGGACCTTCCCAGGCCAGGGAGAGATTTGAGAGGCCGTCAAGGCGGTGCCGGAGGGCGATACCTCGGCCGCCGGACACATGGGGGAACAAGCCCCCATGGAGACTAATGATGGGGGCCGTACTCGATTCGGCCCCCCTCTAGGAATGGATCCGGAGACCCATATGGCCCCGGAGTACGACAGGCAGCCTCCATCAAGAGAAGGAGGCGCGCCCGTCCCACCGGCAACCTCTGTCTAACCAGAGGCACCGGATAATCTGTTGGAAGTGCTACGAGGCGCTTCCATTGTGGAAGAACACTGTATCCTTATGGGTACGGTGATTGAGAAGGTTCAGTCCGTCAAGAGAGGACTGACCGAAGCCTGCAGCGGCTTGCTGACAGGTTTTGAGGTAAGCGGCGTTTAACCAAGAAAATCTCCACATAGACAGTAGCCCCTGAGACACTGTCCGGAGTTCGGAAAGACAAGCCGGATAGAGGATCAATTAAATTTCGCAGGAAACTAACCAAGTGTGTCTGATGTTAATAAGCAGGCATCGCTGCTGGCCGCGACTTCTTATACTGCCGAAGTCTCCGGACTAAAGCAGAAACTGGAGCGGGCCGAAGAAGAGCTTGGCCATGCGAGGAAGCAGCTGGAACACCAGCAAGGTATGCAATGGCTCGCTATATATTCGGAAAGAATAAATGATGTATACTGACCGTAGTGTCATTATATGTGTAGGGGCGACGATCGAGGTCGAGGCCCTAAAAACGGCCCTGGCTGAAGCCGAGGAGAGAGCCGTCAAGGAGCAGGCCGCTCGCAAGAAGCTGAAGGCCCGGCTGAACAAGGTCTAGCAAGAGCTCCAGGACACAGTGAAGAAGTACGAGACCCTGGAGGGCGATGTTTCGGCTTGAGAGACCTAACTCTCCAAGGCTCGTAAAAGCGCGGAAGCAGCCCGGATTGAAGCCCAGGGTGCCCTCCAGGAAATCCAAGAGGCCAGGAAGATCGCGACGGGTAAGGCGTTTAGCATGCAAAGCAAATATATAAAGAAGAAGTATTTCTTACTAACCCGGATTTGGAGTTCTCCAGGGGCCTTCGCAAATCTGCCGCGCAGTGTGTCCGACACCGCGGAGTTCTTCCGAGCCGAAGAAGGGAGCTCCACGGAGAAATTGTTCTGGTCGTAGTATCTTGCGCCAGAGCATCCCGTGCCCTTCACCGATCAGCTGAAACAGCTGGTGGAGCTGCATAAGGTGGCCGAGCTAGCCGTGAAGGATTTCATAATCTGGCTATGGCCAGCCGAAGCTATGACCAACAGCTACTTCGGGCTCGTGAAGCGGGTGGTGAACGCATGTCCTCAGCTGGATTTCGTCAAGCGATCGGCCTGCATTGAAGGTGCACGCATGGCCTTCGCCCACTGCAACATGTGGTGAGCGAAGATGGACGCCGTCGAGCTGACCAAGGGGACGTCGGAGGGCAAGGAGCACCGCACACCCGAGCGCTATTTTGCAGATGTCCTAGAGGGGTCTCACATTGTAGCAACGCAGTGTGCGCAGGACACTATCTTTGAATGAATTTATTCACGTTCCTTCTACCTTGTATGATAGAACAAAGTTGGTTTGCAATATAATGCTTGTTATGTTTTTAAATTTTTCCTCCTGTGCGGCCGTGTTGTGTGAAATCTGAGGGTTTTCCAGTCGTCAGCTTCTGCCCCCACGTAGGTAGTACGGAGGTGTTCGGGATGGAATCTAAACAATCTTGATCCAATTATATGGTCCTTGAAGGAGTTGTTTAGTGCAACGAACCAGGCAATCAGACTATGCGGCGTTAACGCCCTCACCTAGCCATAGGAGTTTGACAATAAAAACATGGGCGCAGCCCCTAGTATCCGAGCTAGAGTGCTGCAAGCATCTCATCGGGAAGTACCGATCCTTCGTGTGATGCGGAAGAAATCTTCAACGATTTGCAACCTCCGAACAGCTGACTGGCTCTCGCCGCATCATGACAGTCAGTTTTCGGCTTTCTCTACTGAGGTGCTCCTTTGGATAAACCAAGGCACAATCGCAGTAGTTCTCTCTTTACTACCTTAGCCGATATAGCTGAACGTAAGGTAGCAAGCACAGGACCCGGGCAACCCAACTATTGACCAAAGACATGATTCGGAGCCAATGCATATAATGCTAAATTCGGGGTGCCGAACTATACTTATAAAAAGTGTTCGGACTTTTGTTGCCGTAGTGTGGGGTGCTATGAAGCCCCTAGCAAATTGAAGCACACCTGAGTGTACAGGTGTTACCTGATAGAATTACCATAAAAGAAAAGACAAAAATAAAGAAAAAGAAGAACCAGTGGTAAGCTAGAGCCGTGAAAATTTGGGCCGCAAAATGTTTCTATTATAATTTCATTGGTGCGTAAAAGCGCATTTATGCAGGTAGTGCAATAAGCAGAAAGGCTATTTACTATGCCTTCACCAAGAGAGAGCTGCGTATGGGTCCTGAAGATAGGCAAAGAGATCGTTAAAGAGACCATCTAAGAGTTTTCCAGTACGTCCATGCTTCTTGTTGTCTTGGTGTTTTTATCCTTCAAAAAGAGTCGATGGTCAAGCCGCCAGAAAAGGACTGTAAAAAAGGAAAAATAAAAGAAAAAGGGGGAATAGTGAAAGTATGAGTGTCCGGGGCGGTCTAGCCGAATTGCGGATCATAAACTAGCTATGCCTCCGTCGATGCCCATGGAATTTTGAGTGCGTAGTTATGTACGCGTGGTGCAAATGCCACTACTTAACCAGGATTGAGACGGAGGCCGAATTGCTAGTCTAGCTCCTGATGAGCCGAGCCGTCCTGTTGCAGGGTAGTTCGGACCCTCTTGACGGTGTCTGAGGGCTCGGCAGCCGAATTAAGGTTTTGCTTGAGAAGGCTGCTCTATACTTCTGCTGCTAAGGCAGCTGTGTGCTCTTCGGTACGGAGGGAGCGTTCCGTATTTCCATTGACTGTTATGATGCCGCGTGGACCGGGCATCTTGAGCTTGAGATAAGCATAGTGCGGCACTGCGTTGAATCGGCCGAATGCGGTCTGTCCGGGCAGTGCGTGATAGCCGTTGCAAAAGGGGACTATGTCGAAGATTAACTCCTCGCTTCGGAAATTGTCCGGGGATCCGAAGACAACCTTGAGCGTGATTGAGCCCGTACAGCGGTCCTCTACACCTGGTATGACTCCTTTAAAGGTAGTCTTTGTGGGTTTGATCCGTGATGGATGAATGCCCATTTTGCACATTGTATCCTCATAGAGCAAGTTAAGGCTGCTGCCACCATCCATCAGGACTCGCATCAGGTGGAACCCATCAACTATTGGGTCCAGGACCAGTGCGGCTGAACCGCCGTGACGGATACTAGTCGGATGATCCCAGCGATCAAAAGTGATCGGGCATGAAGACCATGGATTAAATTTTGGGGCGACTGGCTCTATCACGTAGACGTCCCTGAGTGCGCGCTTGCGCTCCCTCTTGGGGATGTGTGTAGCATATATCATGTTCACCGTTTTGACCTGAGGGGGAAACTTCTTCTGTCCCCTTGTGTTTGGCTGCAGGGGCTCCTCATCATCGTCCTTGCTCTACGATCCCTTTTCCTTGTTCTCGGCATTTAACTTGTCGGCTTTCTTAAAAACCCAGCAATCTCTATTGGTATGGTTGGCTGGTTTGTCTGGGGTGCCATGGATTTCGCACGGACGGTCGAGTATGTGGTCCAGGATGGATGGTCCCTGATTGTTTCTCTTGTGCGGTTTCTTCTGCTGGCTGGACTTGGAGCCGCTGAATCCGGCGTAGACTGTAGTGTCGCCGGTATTATTACTATTGCTTCGGTGTTTGTGTCTGTTACGTCGGAGCTTGCCGTTGCTGTTTTTGGCCTCGGAGGGGCCTGCGTCACTGGCCATATTTTTACTATGAGCCAGCCAGCTATCCTCACCCGCACAAAAGCGGGTCATAAGTGCCGTGAGGGCTGCCATGGATTTCGGCTTTTCTTGGCCGAGGTGGCGGGCGAGCCATTCGTCGCGGATGCTATGTTTAAAGGCCGCTAGAGCTTCGGCATCCGGACAGTCGACGATCTAGTTCTTTCTGGTTCAGAACCTAGTCCAAAATTTCCTGGCTGACTCTCCAGGTTGTTGTACTATGTGGCTTAAGTCATCAGCGTTTGGTGGACGGACATATGTACCTTGGAAGTTGTCAAGGAAGGCTTCTTCCAAGTCCTCCCAGCTGCCGATAGAGTTTTCAGGCAGGCTGTTTAACCAGTGCCGAGCTGGCCCTTTGAGCTTTTAGTGGGAGGTATTTGATAGCGTGGAGGTCATCTCCGCGGGCCATGTGGATATGGAGAATAAAATCCTCGATCCATACTGCGGGGTCGGTTGTTCCGTCATATGATTCAATGTTAATGGGGTTGAACCCTTTGGGGAATTCGTGATCCATTACTTCATCGGTGAAGCAAAGACGGTGTGCGACTGAAGGAAATATGCCCTAGAGGCAATAATAAAGTTATTATTTATTTCCTTATATAATTATAAATGTTTATTATTCATGCTAGAATTGTATTAACCGGAAACATAATACAGGTGTGAATACATAGACAAACAGAGTGTCACTAGTATGCCTCTACTTGACTAGCTCGTTGATCAAAGACGGTTAAGTTTCCTAACCATAGACATGAGTTGTCATTTGATTAATGGGATCACATCATTAGGAGAATGATGTGATTGACTTGACCCATTTCATTATCTTAGCACTTGATCGTCTAGTTTGTTGCTATTGCTTTCTTCTTGACTTATACATGTTCCTATGACTATGAGATTATGCAACTCCCGTTTACCGGAGGAACACTTTGTGTGCTACCAAACGTCACAACGTAACTGGGTGATTATAAAGGTGCTCTATAGGTGTCTCCAAAGGTACTTGTTGGGTTGGCGTATTTCGAGATTAGGATTTGTCACTCCGATTGTCGGAGAGGTATCTCTGGGCCCACTCGGTAATGCACATCACTATAAGCCTTGCAAGCATTGTAACTAATGAGTTAGTTGCGGGATGATGTATTACAGAACGAGTAAAGAGACTTTCTGGTAACGAGATTGAACAGGTATTGAGATACCGACGATTGAATCTCGGGCAAGTAACATACCGATGACAAAGGGAACAACGTATGTTGTTATGCGGTCTGACCGATAAAGATCTTCATAGAATATGTAGGAGCCTATATGGGCATCCAGGTCCCGCTATTGGTTATTGACCAGAGAGGTGTCTCAGTCATGTCTACATAGTTCTCGAACCCATAGGGTCCGCACGCTTAACGTTCATTGACGATATAGTACTATGAGTTATGTATGTTGGTGACTGAATGTTGTTCGGAGTTTCGGATGAGATCACGGATATGACGAGGAACTCCGGAATGGTCCGGAAGTAAAGATTGATATGTGGATAGTAGTGTTTGATCTCCGGAAGGGTTCCGGAATTCACCGGAAGGGGTTCCGGATGTTTCCCGAAATGTTTGGGCACGAGAACACTTTATCTGGGCCAAAGGGGAAAGCCCACGAGGGTTTTGGAAAGTCCAAAAGGGAGGGAGTTTTGCGGAGTCCAGGGGCCAGACGCCAGGGACCCTGGCGTCTGGGTCTAGACACCGGGAACCCTGGCGTCTGGCCCTGGAGTCCGAGAAGGACTCTTGCCTTTCGGGTGAAACCGACTTTGTGGAGGCTTTTACTCCAAGTTTTGACCCCAAGGCTGAGCATATAAATAGAGGGGTAGGGCTAGCACCCAAGATACATCAAGAAACACCAAGCCGTGTGCCGGCAACCCCGTCCCCTCTAGTTTATCCTCCGTCATAGTTTTCGTAGTGCTTAGGCGAAGCCCTGCGGAGCTTGTTCTTCACCAACACCATCACCACGTCGTCGTGCTGACGGAACTCATCTACTACTTCGCCCCTCTTGCTGGATCGAGAAAGCGAGGACGTCACCGAGCCGAACGTGTGCGGAACTCGCAGGTGCCGTGCTTTCGGTACTTGGATCGGTCGGATCGTGAAGACGTACGACTACATCAATCGTGTTGATATAACGCTTCCGCGAATGGTCTACAAGGGTACGTAGACAACACTCTCCCCTCTCATTGCTATGCATCACCATGATCCTACGTGTGCGTAAGCATTTTTTTTGAAATTACTACGTTCCCCAACAGTGGCATCCGAGCCAGGTTTTATGCGTAGATGTCATATGCACGAGTAGAACACAAGTGAGTTGTGGGCGATATAAGTCATACTGCTTACTAGCATGTCATACTTTGGTTCGGCGGTATTGTTGGATGAAGCGGCCCGGACCGACATTACGCGTATGCTTACGCGAGCCTTGTTCTACCGACGTGCTTTGCACACAGGTGGCTGGCGGGTGTCAGTTTCTCCAACTTTATTTGAACCGAGTGTGGCTACACCCGGTCCTTGCGAAGGTTAGAACAGCACCAACTTGACGAACTATCGTTGTGGTTTTGATGCGTAGGTAAGAACAGTTCTTGCTAAGCCCAGTAGCAGCCACATAAAAGTTGCAACAACAAAGTAGAGGACGTCTAACTTGTTTTTGCAGGGCATGTTGTGATGTGATATGGTCAAGACATGATGCTAAATTTTATTGTATGAGATGATCATGTTTTGTAACCGAGTTATCGGCAACTGGCAGGAGCCATATGGTTGTCGCTTTATTGTATGCAATGCAAACGCCCTGTAATGCTTTACTTTATCACTAAGCGGTAGCAATAGTCGTAGAAGCATAAGATTGGCAAGACGACAACGATACTACGATGGATATCAAGGTGTCGTGCCGGTGATGATGGTGATCATGACGGTGCTTTGGAGATGGAGATCGCAAGCACAAGATGATGATGGCCATATCATATCACTTATATTGATTGCATGTGATGTTTATCTTTTATGCATCTTATCTTGCTTTGATTGACGGTAGCATTATAAGATGATCTCTCACGAAATTTCAAGATAAAAGTGTTCTCCCTGAGTATGCACCATTGCCAAAGTTCGCCGTGCCTAGACACCACGTGATGATCGGGTGTGATAAGCTCTACGTCCATCTACAACGGGTGCAAGCCAGTTTTGCACACGCAGAATACTCAGGTTAAACTTGACGAGCCTAGCATATGCAGATATGGCCTCGGAACACTGAGACCTAAAGGTCGAGCGTGAATCATATAGTAGATATGATCAACATAGTGATGTTCACCATTGAAAGCTACTCCATTTCACATGTTGATCGGTTATGGTTTAGTTGATATGGATCATGTGATCACTTAGATGATTAGAGGGATGTCTATCCAAGTTGGAGTTCTTAAGTAATATGATTAATTGAACTTTAATTTATCATGAACTTAGTCCCATAGTATTAGCATATCTATGTTGTAGATCAATAGCTCACGTTTAGCTCCTCTGTTTTATTTTTGATATGTTCCCAGAGAAAACTAAGTTGAAAGATGTTAGTAGCAATGATGCGGATTGGATCCGTGATCTGAGGTTTATCCTCATTGCTGCACAGAAGAATTATGTCCTTGATGCACCGCTAGGTAACAAACCTATTGCAGGAGCAGATGCAGATGTTATGAACGTTTGGCTAGCTCAATATGATGACTACTTGATAGTTTAGTGCACCATGCTTAAACGGCTTAGAATCGGGACTTCAAAGACATTTTGAACGTCATGGACCATATGAGATGTTCCAGGAGTTGAAGTTAATATTTCAAGCAAATACCCGAGTTGAGAGATATGAAGTCTCCAACAAGTTCTATAGCTAAAAGATGGAGGAGAATAGCTCAAGCAGTCAGCATGTGCTCAGATTGTCTGGGTACTATAATCGCTTGAATCAAGTGGGAGTTAATCTTCCAGATAAAATAATGATTGACAGAATTCTCTAGTCACCATCACCAAGTTAGTAGAACTTCGTGATGAACTATAATATGCAAGGCATAACAGAAACGATTCCCAAGCTCTTCATGATGCTGAAATCGACAAAGGTAGAAATCAAGGAAAACATCAAGTGTTGATGGTAAACAAAATGACTAGTTTCAAGTAAAGGGACAAAGGGAAGAAAGGGGAACTTCAAGAAGAACGGCAAGCAAGTTGTTGCTCAAGTGAAAAAAAACCAAGTCTGGACCTAAGCCTGAAACTGAGTGCTTCTACTGCAAAGGAACTGGTCACTGGAAGTGGAACTACCCAAGTAATTGGCGTATAAGAAGGATGGCAAAGTGAAAATAGGTATATTTGATATACATGTTATTGATGTGTACTAGTGTTTATAGCAACCCCTCAGTATTTGATACTAGTTCAGTTGCTAAGAGTAGTAACTCGAAACGGGAGTTGCATAATGAACATAGACTAGTTAAAGGGTGAAGTGACGATGTGTGTTGGAAGTGGTTCCAAGAATGATATGATCATCATCGCACACTCCCTATACTTTCGGGATTAGTGTTGAACCTAAATAAATGTTATTTGGTGTTTGCGTTCAGCATGAATACGATTGGATCATGTTTATTGCAATACTATTATTCATTTAAGTTAGAGAATAATTGTTGTTCTGTTTACATGAATAAAACCTTCTATGGTTATACACCCAATGAAATTGATTTGTTGGATCTCGATCATAGTGATACACATATTCATAATGTTGAAGCCAAAAGATGCAAAGTTAATAATGATAGTGCAACTTATTTGTGGCACTGCCGTTTAGGTCATATTGGTGTAAAGCGCATGAAGAAAATCCATGCTGATGGGCTTTTGGAATCACTTGATTATGAATCAGTTGATTCTTGCGAACCATGCCTCATGGGCAAACATGACTAAGACTCCGTTCTCCAGAACAATGGAGCGAGCAACTAACTTATTGGGTATAATACATACTGATGTATGAGGTCCGATGAGTGTTGAGGCTCGCGGCAGGTATCGTTATTTTCTGACCTTCACAGATGATTTGAGCAGATATGGGTATATCTACTTGAAGAAACATAGGTCTGAAACATTTGAAAAGTTCAAAGAATTTCAGAGTGAAGTGGAAAATCATTGTAACTAGAAAATAAAGTTTCTACGATCTGATCGCAGAAGCGAATGTTTGAGTTACGAGTTTGGCCTTCAATTAAAACAATGTGGAATAGTTTCACAAACTCATGCCACCTAGAACACCACAGCGTAATGGTGTGTCCGAACGTCATAACCGTACTTTATTTGATATAGTGCAATCTATGATGTCTCTTACCGATTTACCACTATCATTTTGGGGTTATGCATTAGAGACATCTGCATTCACATTAAATAGGGCGCCATCTAAATCCGTTGAGACGACACCTTGTGAACTGTGGTTTGGCAAGAAACCCAAGTTGTCGTTTCTTAAAGTTTGGGGCTGCGATGCTTATGAGAAAAAGTTTCATCCTGATAAGTTAAAACCCAAATCGGAGAAATGTGTCTTCATATGATACCCAAAAGTAACCCGTTTTGTCCTGATAAGTTTAATCCTAATGAACCCGTTTTGTCTTCTAAGGCGTCCATGGTACCAGGTAGGTAATCCTTTATGCAATGACATTATCAAGGCATAGTAGAGGTCCAACATGTCGGTTACGTTGATGACAATATCGACACAAAGAGCAGGGGATGAAGAGAACCGTTTTCCTGCTCACTATAGTGAGGCAGACCAAATGGCGAGGTTCTCATCCACCGGTGGTTGCCGATACAACAACGGTAAGGACATGGTTGCTCTATTAGCGATGTATATCATGATCTTGCATTTCCTATGCCCTGATCATCATAGGATAAGGTCGCATCATCTTGGAGCATTGTCAAGGGTGTCACCATCTTCTGGGTCTTCATGTCCTCATTCTTCAAAGGCGTATCTTTTGTTGGCATCGTCTTGTTGTGGTGTCGCCAATATTGGGTTTAGAAGAGGTGGGTGAGTGTTTGGCAAGGTATACTCCTTCTAGGCTATCCACGAGGATTACAAGGATTCACGTGGTCAGGGGCTTGAGGGTGCTAGCGACCATTTGCAATAGTTTTGAAGGGAAGAGATCGATGGGGAAAGTATACCGTAGTTTTTGAAAAACTGAGAAGGGAAGAGAAGTATAGATAGTTTTGAAAACTTGTAATAGTTTTGGAAATAGTTTTACCCTAACTAACGACCATGCTAACTAAGGCTTCCTACAGTCAGGATGGCTCTGATACCAGCTCTGTGGGGACCCCGACTCATAAGTCGTGATCACCGAATGCACGTGTACAGTGATCCCAGAGATCAATGCTCACTGGACACACAGAAGCTGAATAACAAGAGTCTTACATCCATACATACCGTATTACACAAGTAGGACCATTATGGTCAAGTCTTGATTATAACATTGCAGCGGAAATCTCCGTCGATAACTTGGACCCATGCCATCTGCCTTAACCCTACAGGCATTCTGACTGGGAAGCGTCCTAGCTCGCATGTTCGCCACCGAGGTACTCTTCTTCATATTATGTTCTTTCATGCCTGGCCAATAAAATAACCAGTGGCAAGCCAATGAGTACTTAGAATGTACTCGCAAGCAACCCAAGCATGATAACAGAATAATTATGCAAGGCACTACTGCTAATTTGGCATTTGCGGAAAACTAGTTTTTCTCATGCAAGTATGATCAACATTTATCAAAGATATGAATGCGTCTGCAACAAGTATCAGGAGGTTACAGACATCAACATCGGGATTGAGTTGTGAACAACTCATACTCAAGCTCATCGTGACTTCCTCACGAATCACGTCAACAGATTCACCATACCGTGTTGTTCGTCAGAAACATATGGACGTAGTCTAAGCAGCACCACCCAACTGTCCTTGACCATGGACACGGCTATTCGAATAGTTTTACACTCTGCAGAGGTTGCACACTTTACCCACAAGATCCGGGGAACTTCCGTGTCATCCACGACCCGCGGTACCTCAAGTACCTGGGGTAAGCACCCGATCACTATCTTTCCCTAGACGACAGTAACAAGGATTCCACTCGTTGTTCCATATCCTCCTGATGTACATCATACGAGACTCACTCGAGATCATAACATCCGAGAGGGGACACAACGGTGTATCCGGTGCCCTGTGAAAACAGTCATGGCCGCCCTACCTGGCACGACCCCGTCCCGAGAGAGCGCACCAACAACTCTCCGTCACTAGTAATGCAGGATCCAAGCTAGTATCGGCCTAGGTAATCAATAATGCCCTTTCCCATACAAGGGTAGAGTGGCTGCACATGTAAGGTTGGGACAGTCGACAAATCTTAAATCTAATCCGTCTCTGTAAACAACAATTTTATCAAGCCTCGGTACACTACCTCTCCACCAAGTAGTGACCTAGTTCATCATCATCTCCCAGGGGCATTAGTGGCACCCACTGGGCTGTTTGCAAGTATGTCAACCCACACTTGTTTCTTTCCATGCATAACCCTGACCCACTTTGCGTAGCCATCTACTATAGCATATTTCTACAACCCACCAACACAACTCTAAGCAAGGGTAGAGTCATGAACAATGCAAGTATCAATAGAGTATGCAACGGAGGCAAGCCTAGCAAGGTTGCCATTCAAGATATATATCATGCACTCGATGAAACAACGAAAATGCTACTATGATGAAAAAATGGTTCATCATGGTCAAAGGGCTGCTTGCCTGGTTCATCAGAGTCTTGAGATCTTCTGGTCCTTCTCCAAGTACTCCGTCTACTTCGGCAACTAACATCGGAAACAATCACAATAAGCAACACAACAAGGCAAGAATAAATGTGCTCTAAAAATATGAAGTTGACTTTTATTGGATACCTCTGGTCATATGAGGAATGACCAAAGTGATTTCATTGGAAGTGGATCAATGGATATTTCTAAACATTTCGATATGATGGAATCAAGGGGTTTATGGAATTGCAAGAAGTGTATAGAAACATATTTTTGAAAAATGAGCAAAGGCACCCATTCAACAAAGGATGATTCTAGAAGCATCTAGGAATTGGTTTCACTGGATTTGGAGTTGAAATGATTTTCCTATGAATTTGCAAAGTTGACAAATATGAAGAAATAGACCATTATTTGAGGTGATACAGAAAGTATTACTAAAAATGTTCAAAAACTAAGTTTTGAACTTATAGACACCTAGGATTTTGAATCATGGAATTTGGATCAATTTTGAGCCTTCTGTGATTTTCTAAAGTTTATGACAGAAATGGAAATATGGGATTTGATAAATGTTTGTGAAGAAAATCTTTATGGAAAAATGTGCAAATTGCACCATGTGATAGATCAGGAATTTATGAACTTATAGAAATTAGAATCATCAAATTTGGAGTCTATTTGAATTTTTGGGAGGTTTTACAAGTTATCTGGGAAAAGAAAAATAAGAAAAAGGCTATACCCTTATTCCCCGCACTGGGCGAGAGATAGGCATTGGGCCGGCCCAGCGGCTCAGCTGTGCGGGTGGCAGGGCGACGTCGAAGGCGCACTGCGGGAAGGCGCCACCCAGCGGGGCAAGCGGATCGGCCCGAAGCCGTTTCCACTTAACCTGGACTGGTGGGCCGGCTCGGTCGCCTCTGCCGCTGACGAGCGGGCCCCCTGCCAGCTGGCGGGGTGGTCGTCCTCTTCCTCGCGCCTGAGGCAGAGGAGCGTCAGGGGAGGCGAGGCCGAGCACACGCCGGCGTTGACCCCCGACGACTCCGGCCGTCCCCGGTGGCGTCCGGTGCACCGACGGACTCGGTATGCCGAGCCGCTTCCATCCAGGGGCTTCACGCGGGCTGGGAGGATCTGGGGCGACGGCGACCCTGGCGATGGCGGGCGGCGTCTGGAGTGGATGGGCGCGACGCCGTGAGCACAAGGGCAGGGGGAGAAGGAGCGGGAAGGATCCCATGGCCTGCTGCGCTTCCCCTGGTGGTCAAAGGGGAGGAGGGGAGGCCCTGGTTCACCGGAGCCGGGTGGAGGTCGACGGCGACCATGGCAGCCATGGAGGGGACAGGAGGGCGCGAGGGGTAGAGGTCTCTTGTCTGGGAGATTGCTGGGGAAGAGGGAGAGCGGGAAGAAGCCGTAGGAGAGCTCGGGAGGGCCTCTAAATAGAGGGGCCATGGTGCACCATGGACGCGGACTATGGCGCACTCGGGCGAGCTCCATGGAGGAGAGAGGGGAGAGGTTTAGGAGGGGGCCGGCAGCTTGCCGTGTCCCAGACGCCGAGGCGGCCTCGTGAGACACGCTGGGGATGCCCGAGGTGGCCGGAGGCGGTTGGCAGGGGGCGGCTACAGTGCGGGAGCGCACTGTAGCACGCTCCAGAGCGTGCAAATGGCCGGCATGCCATTTTTTTGCAAAGTGGGCACGACAAAGCATGTCTGGTAGCTCTAGGGAGGAGTAAAGAATGTGGGGAAAGCCTTGGATGCCTTGGGTGGCCACTGGAGTGAGGAGGGAGGTGAGGAAGAGGGGTGCAAGGGCTGTTCAGAGAGGTAAAAGAGGTGGTTTCACCCCTCAATTATTGAGCTGAGATGCAGCCATTGCTACTGGAGGTAGAAGAGGTCTAGGAGGGGCTATGGTAAAAAGTGGAGGCCATGGAGAAGAGTGGAAGAGGTCAAAACAGGGGTTTTAGTAAAATGGCAGAAGGTGTTTGATGCTTGTTTGGTTAAGCAAATGAACTCCATTTGGCAGGAGACTCCACAGGGTGAAATTGCACATATAATTAGGGCCTTACACCCATTTTGAGCTTATTTGGGCAAAGTTCACAATGTAACTTTTGTAAACCCTAGAAATTAGCAGAAATGGACTTGTGTAGATCTAGTTGAGAAAGTCATTTCTCCTTGATGCACCACTTGGTGTAGTGGCCTCATTTGGTCATGTGAACATGCTCACAAAAGTTGGGGTCAAGGAGAAAAAGTTGGCAGTACAAACTTGTTCAAATTTGATTCTGGTCAGAGAGGGTTTTGGGGTACTTTGATCAAGATAAAATTCTCTCCAACTTGTGCCATTTGGTCTAGATTCATTATTACACCATTTGAGAATGTGCACCAGGTTTGAGAGCATTTGGACATGTTTGACAGTGCAAAGCTGTTCAAACTTGAAAAAGGACAGAAGTGGTTTTGAGAGGGTTTCATGGGGTTATACTGCTCTCCATGACATGGTACTTGGCAAGATCATCAAACATGTCATATGTGACATGATAGAATTTTCTTGTAATTTTTGGGGAATATTTCCTTTGTAAATATTTCAAAAGCTTGAAATATCCAGAAAGGGTTTTTGAGGGATTTGACCAATATTTTGAACATGACCATGTGTTGAAACTCTTATATATGGGAAATATGCAAGCTCCATCGATCCATCTATGGACTAGTGCAAGCATCTCAGAGTTGGAATATACACTTTGATAAGTTGATCAAAGCATATAGTTTTATACAGACTTGCGGTGAAGCCTGTATTTACAAGAAAGTGAGTGGGAGCACTATAGCATTTCTGATAAGTATATGTGAATGACATATTGTTGATCAGAGATAATGTAGAATTATTCTGCAAAGCATAAAGGAGTGTTTGAAAGGAGTTTTTCAAAGAAAGACCCTGGTGAAGCTGCTTACATATTGAGCATCAAGATCTATAGAGATAGATCAAGACGCTTGATAAGTTTTTTCAATGAGTACATACCATGACAAGATTTTGAAGTAGTTCAAAATGGAACAGTCAAAGAAAGAGTTCTTGCCTATGTTACAAGGTAGGAAATTGAGTAAGACTCAAAGCCCGACCACGGCAGAAGATAGAAAGAGAATGAAAGTCATTTCCTATGCCTCAGCCATAGGTTCTATAAAGTATGACATGATGTGTACCAGATCTATTGTATACCCTACACTGTTTTTTGGCAAGGGAGTACAATAGTGATCTAGGAGTAGATCACTGGACAGCTGTCAAAATTATCCATAGTGGAATAAGGATATGTTTCTCGATTATGGAGGTGACAAAAGGTTCGTCGTAAAGGGTTATGTCGATGCAAATTTTGACACTGATCTAGATGACCCTAAGTCTCAATCTGGATACATTTTGAAAGTGGGAGCAATTAGCTAGAGTAGCTCCGTGCAGAGCATTGTTGAAATAGAAATTTGCAAAATACATACGGATCTGAATGTGGCAGACCCGTAGACTAAACTTCTCTCACAAGCAAAACATGATCACACCTTAGTACTCTTTGGGTGTTAATCACATAGAGATGTGAACTAGATTGTTGACTCTAGTAAACCCTTTGGGTTTTGGTCACATGTCGATGTGAACTATGGGTGTTAACCACATAAAGATGTGAATTATTGATGTTAAATCACATGGAGGTGTGATCTAGATTATTGACTCTAGTGCAAGTGGGAGACTGAAGGAAATATGCCCTAGTGGCAATAATAAAGTTATTATTTATTTCCTTATATCATGATAAATGTTTATTATTCATGCTAGAATTGTATTAACCGGAAACATAATACATGTCTGAATACATAGACAAACAGAGTGTCACTAGTATGCCTCTACT
This sequence comes from Triticum urartu, assembly GCF_003073215.2. Classification (NCBI taxonomy): domain Eukaryota; kingdom Viridiplantae; phylum Streptophyta; class Magnoliopsida; order Poales; family Poaceae; genus Triticum; species Triticum urartu. Next base: position 461,920,486 of record NC_053025.1, on the reverse strand, counting down.
TGACTAGCTCGTTGATCAAAGATGGTTAAGTTTCCTAACCATAGACATGAGTTGTCAATTGATTAATGGGATCACATCATTAGGAGAATGATGTGATTGACTTGACCCATTTCGTTAGCTTAGCACTTGATTGTTTATTTTGTTGCTATTGCTTTCTTCATGACTTATACATGTTCCTATGACTATGAGATTATGCAACTCCCGTTTACCGGAGGAACACTTTGTGTGCCACCAAATGTCACAACATAACTGGGTGATTATAAAGGTGCTCTATAGGTGTCTCCGAAGGTACTTGTTGGGTTGGCATATTTCGAGATTAGGATTTGTCACTCCGATTGTCGGAGAGGTATCTCTGGGCCCACTCGGTAATGCACATCACTATAAGCCTTGCAAGCATTGCAACTAATGAGTTAGTTGCGGGATGATGTATTACGGAACGAGTAAAGAGACTTGCCGGTAACGAGATTGAACTAGGTATTGAGATACCGACGATCGAATCTCGGGCAAGTAACATACCGATGACAAAGGGAACAACGTATGTTGTTATGCGGTCTGACCAATAAAGATCTCCGTAGAATATGTAGGAGCCAATATGGGCATCCAGGTCCCGCTATTCGTTATTGACCAAAGAGGTGTCTCTGTCATGTCTACATAGTTCTCGAACCCGTAGGGTCCGCACGCTTAACGTTCGTTGACGATATAGTACTATGAGTTATGTATGTTGGTGACCGAATGTTGTTCGGAGTTTTGGATGAGATCACGCATATGACGAGGAACTCCGGAATGGTCCGGAAGTAAAGATTGACATGTGAATAGTAGTGTTTGATCTCCGGAAGGGTTCCGGAATTCACCGGAAGGGGTTCCGGATGTTTCCCGAAATGTTTGGGCACGAGAACACTTTATCTGGGCCAAAGGGGAAAGCCCACGAGGTTTTTGGAAAGCGCAAAAGGAAGTTTTGCGGAGTCCAGGGGCCAGACGCCAGGGTCCCTGGCGTCTGGGTCTAGACACCGGGAACCCTGGCGTCTGGCCCTGGAGTCCAAGAAGGACTCTTGCCTTTCGGGTGAAACCGACTTTGTGGAGGCTTTTACTCCAAGTTTCGACCCCAAGGCTCAGCATATAAATAGAGGGGTAGGGCTAGCACCCAAGATACATCAAGAAACACCAAGCCGTGTGCCGGCAACCCCGTCCCCTCTAGTTTATCCTCCGTCATAGTTTTCGTAGTGCTTAGGCGAAGCCCTGCGGAGCTTGTTCTTCACCAACACCGTCACCACGCCGTCGTGCTAACGGAACTCATCTACTACTTCGCCCCTCTTGCTGGATCGAGAAAGCGAGGACGTCACCGAGCCGAACGTGTGCGGAACTCGCAGGTGCCGTGCTTTCGGTACTTGGATCGGTCGGATCGTGAAGACGTACGACTACATCAACCTCATTGATATAATGCTTCCGTGAACGGTCTACGAGGGTACATAGACAACACTCTCCCCTCTCGTTGCTATGCATCACCATGATCCTACGTGTGCGTAGGAATTTTTTTGAAATTACTACGTTCCCCAACAACGGCGCCTCTATATCGGGCCGCGTCACGACGTAGCTCCGATGGAGTCCGTCTGCGGTTGTCGGCTCGGGTGTGACTAGGTTTGTCACATCCGAATAGGTAGCCATCATCACGTGTCGAGGAACATCCTCGCGATCCTTAAATTGATCGGGTATATCCTGCTCTACTATCCAGGGTCTGCCGGAGGTCATGTTTATGACCCCGAACTGTTTTGTCTTTGTTTTTTCGTGGTGGCGGGGCGGGCTGCTGTTCGGCTTGAGTTGCCGCTCTATCCCGACCACAAGGTGGTCGGTCCGCCGCACTGTCCCGACCGCGTAGTGTTTGGTCGGCCGCATTACGCGAGGGAAGTATGGGCTCCGGTGCCTCTTCGTCGAACTGAGGTAGCAATCATCGTTTTGGGTAACTCTTGGCTGGGTGTCTGAGGCCGTATTCTTCAGCTACTAGAATGTTAGTCCACCTGTCGACGAGCAGATCTTGGTCAGCTTGAAGCTGCTACTGCTTCTTTTTCAGGCTCCTTGTGGTGGCTATTAGCTGGCGCTTAAAGCGCTCCTGCTCGAGAGGTTCCTCAGGCACGATGAAATCTTCATTGCTAAGGCTTTCCTCATCCTCAGAGAGCAGATGATAACTACCATCCTCCGAGTCGTTGGGCCTGGCCTGTTCGTCGGGGCTGGCTTGCCTGTTTTCTTTCTCCTCCTGTTCGGATGTTGCCTCAGCAGGGTCTTCATTGTTTTCGGCACCTTCCGGAGTGTTATCTTCTCCGGTGCCGGTGTCACTATCTTTACTGCGGCGTGACTTAGAGCGGCGCCACTGATGCCGGTGTTTCAATTGTATCTCGGGAGGTTTATCCTCAACTGGATCTTATTTGTCATCGCCGCTTTTCTCCTTTGGTGCATCCACCATGTACACACCGTACGAGGAAGTGGTCATCCAACGTCCGGTGAATGGCAGGTCCTGGGCCTCTTCTTCTCCAACATCGTCGTCCATACCGTCAATGTCATCGGAGCCGTAATCGAGCATGTCAGTTAAGTCTTCAACAGTGGCTATAAAGTGGGTGACGGGTGGGGAGCGAAACTCCCTTTCATCAGCTTCTAGTTCAAACCGGATATAGTTCGGCTGTGAGTCCCCCGCCAAGGATCGGTTCTTTAATGAGTTTAGCACATTGCCCAAAGGCGAGTGCTGGAGGATGACTATGGCGCTGAATTCGAAGATCGATAAACGATCAAGTTCGACGTCCACGAACTCACACGGTTCGGAACTTACTGCCAGAAACGAGTCCGGAGTTCCGGAGACACAGATATCGTGTGAGGTTAAGTCCATGTGTGGCTCCAACACCGGGGAATATGTGGCCTCCGTGGTGGGGTTGAGCCTCCAGTCCTTGGATGGCGCTGTATGCTCCGGATCTAAAGCCAGAGCGGTTACAGGAGCTATCTCATGGATGCGGTCCGATGACATATTTAGGTCATGTACATCGGGGTGACCAGGAGCGGTTGCCACGGTCTCCAATCCAGCGAAGATCAAGTCTCCACGGATGTCCGCAGCGTAGTTCAAACTTCCGAATCTGACCTGGTGGCCAGGGCGTAGCTATCGATCTTCTCCAGATGGCCAAGCGAGTTGGCATGCAGTGTGAAGCCGCCGAACACGAAGTTCTGTCCAGGGAGGAAGGTCTCACCTTGGACGGCATCGTTGTTGATGATTGAAGGGGCCATCAAACCTTTTGGGGACGGCACAGTGGAACTCTCAATGAAAGCACCAATGTCGGTGTCAAAACCGGCAAATCTCGGGTAGGGGGTCCCAAACTATGCGTCTAAGGTTGATGGTAACAGGAGACAGGGGCACGATGTTTACCCAGGTTCGGGACCTCTCTATTGAGGTAATACGCTACGTCCTGCTTGATTGATCTTGATGAATATGAGTATCATAAGAGTTGATCTACCACGAGATCATAATGGCTAAACCCTAGAACTCTAGCATGTATGACTATGATTATGAATATCCTCCCTCCGGACTAAGTCCTCCGGTTTATATAGACACGGGAGGATCTAGGGTTACACAAGGTCGGTTACAAAGAAAGGAATCTACATATTCGGTCGCCAAGCTTTCCTTCCACGCCACGGAGAGTTCCATCCAGACACGGGTGCAATCTTCGGTCTTCGTGTTCTTCACAGCCCATCAGTTCGGCCCATGGCTAACAGGCCGGACGCCCGAGGACCCCTTAGTCTAGGACTCCCTCAATCATCTTATAATGCTACCATCGAACTAAACAAAATAAGATGCATAAAGGATAAACATCACATGCAATCAATATAAGTGATATGATATGGCCATCATCATTTTGTGCCTTTGATGTAACACCCACGATGCAGCTATATCTCCCATGTGTCGGAGCACGACTTAGAGGCATAACCGCATTGTAGGCATGTCGCAAGAGGGGTAATCTTTACACATCCCATGTATTGAATAAGAAAGAGGTACAGAGTTGGCTTACAATCGCCACTTCACACAATACATAAGTATAGCATTACATCATCCAGAATACAATCAAGGTCCGACTACGGAACCAAAATAAAGACAACCCCAAATGCATAAGATTCCCGATCGCCCCAACTGGGCTCCACTACTGATCGTCTGGAAAGGAAACGTAGTAACATCCTGAATCCTCGTAGAAATCCCACTTGAGTTCGGTCGCATCCCCTGGAATGACATCATCGGCACCTGCATCTGGTTTTGGAAGTAATCTGTGAGTCATGGGGACTCAGCAATCTCACACCCTCGCAATCAAGACTATTTAAGCTCATGGGTAGGAAAAGGCAGTGAGGTGGAGCTGCAGCAAGCACTAGCATATATGGTGGCTAACATATGCAAATGAGAGCGAGAAGAGAAGGCAAAGCACGGTCGAGAAGCTACAAAGATCAAGAAGTGATCCTAAAACTACTTACGTTCAAGCATAACACAAGACCGTGTTCTCTTCCTGGACTCCGCCGAAAAGAGACCATCATGGCTACACGGCTTTCGAAATTTCAAATCCCTGCAGGGGTGTCCCAACTTAGCCCAGCACAAGCTCTCACGGTCAACGAAGGATATTCCTTCTCCCAAAACGACCCGATCAGACTCGGAATCCCGGTTACAAGACATTTCGACAATGGTAAAACAAGACCAGCAAAGCCGCCCGATGTGCCGACAAATCCTGATAGGAGTCGCACGTATCTCATTCTCAGGGCACACCGGATGAACACTACGTACAACTAAAACCAACCATCAAGTTTCCCCGAGGTGGCGCTGCAAGTGGCTCTTTTTTGGACCAACACTCACAGGAGCACTGGCCCGGGGGTTTAAAATAAAGATGACCCTTGAGTCTGCGGAACCCAAGGGAAAAAGGCTTAGGTGGCAAATGGTAAAACCAAGGTTGGGCCTTGCTGGAGGAGTTTTATTCAAGGCGAACTGTCAAGGGGTTCCCATTATAACCCAACCGCGTAAGGAACGCAAAATCAAGGAACATAACACCGGTATGACGGAAACTAGGGCGGCAAGAGTGGAACAAAACACCAGGCATAAGGCCGAGCCTTCCACCCTTTACCAAGTATATAGGTGCATTAAAGTAAACAAGATATAATAATGATATCCCAACAATAATCATGTTCCAACAAGGAACAAACTCCAATCTTCACCTGCAACTAGCAACGCTATAAGAGGGGCTGAGCAAAGCGGTAACATAGCCAAACAACGGTTTGCTAGGAGAAGGTGGGTTAGAGGTTTGACATGGAAATATGGGAGGCATGATAAAGCATGTGGTTGGTATCGCGACATAGGCATAGCAATAGAGCGAGCAACTAGCAAGCAAAGATAGAAGTGATTTCGAGGGTATGGTCATCTTGCCTACAAAGTTCTCCGAGTTGACGTAAGCTTGATCCTCGTAAGCGTACTCAACGGGTTCCTCGATCACGAACTCGTCTCCCGGCTCTACCCAAAGCAAGAACACAAGCAAAGGGAACCACAATCAACCACGGTGCAATGCGCAAGCAACATGATGCAAAACATGGCATGATATGCGGGATGTAAAATGCAATGCATATGCGTGCTCCGGAAGGAAAAGATTGAACCAGGCCTCAACTTGGCAAACCAAGTGCGCCGCTGGAAAGATGAGTTGATTTCGGACGAAATCGATATAAAGATCACCGGAATCGAATGCACGGTTTGCAAATGGCAAGCAAAACAATAATGGCCCAAATCTGCGATTAACAACACGATGCCATCTAGAATGCAACAAGAAACTAAACTACTGCACTTCAACATAGCAACAAAGCATATGGCAGTGATCTACTCAAGATGCTTGACAAAAGATGAACACTTAGCTACGGCTAAATCACACAAGAGTAGGTGCAAACAAGCATGGCAAAAGTGCAAAAGATATCAGGTTCACAGACTTAGTGAAAATAACAACATGCCAGGAATTTACATCAGGAAGCAATGTTTGGAGCAAGATATCAACATGCTACAAGATCAGGACATAGCAAAGCAAGGCATGGCATGAATCTACTCAAAGCTTATAACAAAAGTCCCTTACTGACCATAACCCAAAAAGGATCAGAAAATATGATGGCACCCATGTAAACATAGCAAGTTTCATTAACAGATTCAGACTTAGCAGAAACTGGACATGGCAAAAACAGAGTTACGTTGGCATGTTTGCGAGCTCGATGCACTCAACACAAGGCATTGCATGACAAACGAAGCATACACCCAGCAAGAATACATGATCAAGAAGTTAAAAATGGCAAGAACCATCTCATAGCATGCATGGATCAACTACAACAACCTTGGCAAAATTGATTAACACGTAAACAATCTGCCAGGAACATTTTACAGTGAAAGTAGAGCAAGATTGAGTCATGCTAGGGTACTCCATAATTTCAAACAAAGACAAGGATGGATAGAGCATAACCATATGCTCAAATCATCCTTACTGAACATACTCAAAAGAAGCATGGATCACTCTGTAGCAACATGAATACATGGCATAAACATAACATCAGGGAAATGACTTAGAAGAATTCCAAGTCCCTGGAATCAGCCACATCACAAGAGCTACTTTGCATGCTTGTGCTAGTCACCACATTAATCACAAAAATACATGGCATACACACCTGTAAAGATGGCATGGCATAGCCCAAAACACATGTAGGGCTCAAGTTCATAGGAGGCACACAATAATCATGGCAAAAATGACAAAAGCTCAAGATCTGCTAAGTAACAGGAACTAACATTATATAGCACTCTTGCAACAGCATTTTAGGCGTCAAGATGGACTCAAACAAGCATGGTGCAATGGAACAAAGTGAGGAGGGCATCCTAACGAACAATTCAGTATATGGCACGCTCAAAACGGAGCTACGGATGTGGAGATATGGCATGATGAAGAATGCTTAAAAAATGAATAGGGACGAAGACTTAGTGAAAATAGACCTCTCCGGACAGATCTAGGGTTCGATGGGTCCGTGAACCGAGGCGGGCGCGAGCTCGCCGGAGAGGAGGTGGAACTCGCCGGAGAGGAGGGGGTCGCCAGAGATGGCGGGGTCCGGGCCGGATCTGGCTTGGGACGCCGCTGGGCGCGGCGGTGGGCGGTGCCGGGCGGCGAGGCGAAGCCGGAGACATATGGCGGGCGAGGAGGCGGCGGCCGGCGAGGTGGAGGCGGAGAGCGGCAAGCGCGGACGCGGAGACGGGCGACGCGAGGCAGCGGGGAGGAGCACGGGCGGCGGTTCGGGCCCCGCGGGCCTGCTGCGGGCTGCGGCAGGCCGGCGGTGCGGGGGCAGCGGCGGTGACACATGGTGGCGCGGGGTTGGATGGGTGGCGGTGGCGGATGCGTCTGGCTCCGCCCAGACGTGTTCGGCGGCGTGAGGGGAGCGGGGCTAGGGTTTGGACCAGGGATTTTCGGAGGGGCATATATTTATAGATTCTGGGAGCTAGGAGAGTCCAAATGGAGTGCGGTTTTTGGCCACGCGATCGTGATCGAACGACCGAGAGGATGGAGAGGGTTTGGATGGGTTTTGGTCCACTTTGGAGGGATGTTGGGCTGCAACACACACGAGGCCCTTACGGTTCCCTGGTTAACCATTGGAGTATCAAATGAACTCCAAATGGTACGAAACTTGAAAGGCGGTCTACCGGTGGTGTACCAAGGCCGCTTGGCAAGTCTCGGTCCAATCCGAGAACGTTTAACACTCGCACATGAAAAGAGGCAAAAGGGGACACCAGAGGACATAGGAGTGCCGGATCGCAAAATGGACAACGGGGAAAATGCTCGGATGCATGAGACGAACACGTATGCAAATGCGATGCACATGATGACATGATATGAGATGCATGACATGGAAAAAATGCAAAACGAAGACAAAACCCAACCATGAGGGAATATCATAACTTAGAGCCAAAAATGGCAAGGGTTAGAATACAAATATGGCGAGTTACATACGGGGCGTTACAACACTCCACCACTATGAAAGGATCTCGTCCCGAGATCTAGGAATGGAAAAACTCCAGATATTCGGAACGGAGGTGGTCCTCGCGTTCCCAGGTGGCTTCACGGTCGGAATGGTGTGACCACTTCACTTTCAGGAATTTGATAGACTTGTTGCGAGTCTTGCGCTCAGTTTCTTCAAGAATAGCAATGAGATGCTCATGATAAGACATGTCTTCTTGGAGATCAATCTCTTCGAAGTTGATGGTGCGGTCAAGAATCTTGAAACACTTGCGAAGCTGAGACATGTGAAACACGTCGTGCACATTTGCAAAGTTGGATGGAAGTTGAAGTTGATAGGCGAGGTCGCCTCTTTTGCCAATGATCTTGAAAGGACCCACGTATCTAGGGGAAAGCTTCCCTTTGATACCGAAGTGACGAGTAACTTTCATTGGAGAGACGCGGAGATAGACATGGTCTCCGATCTCGAAAGCCAAGTCACGATGCTTGCTATCATAGTAACTCTTCTGGCGCGATTGCGCGGCTTTGAGATTTTCACGAATGACTTTGCACATTTCTTCAGCCTCTGTGATAAAGTCATTGCCAAGAAGTTGGGGTTCACTAGTCTCTGACCAATTAAGAGGAGTACGACACTTTCTGCCATAGAGAATCTCGAATGGGGCCTTGCCCGAACTCACTTGGAAGCTGTTGTTGTAGGAGAACTCGGCATATGGAAGACAATCTTCGCACTTCATACCGAAGGAAATGACACAAGCCCTGAGCATATCTTCAAGAATTTGATTTACTCACTCGACTTGTCCGCTAGTTTGAGGATGAAAGGCTGTGCTGAAGCGAATGTTGGTGCCCATAGCCTTCTGGAAGGAATCCCGGAACTTAGAAGTAAAGATGCTTCCACGATCTGAAGATATCAACTGCAGAATGCCGTGCAGGGAGACAATCCTGGAGGTATATAGCTCTGCCAACTGAGCTGCTGTGATAGACTCTTTGATAGGAAGAAAATGAGCCACTTTAGTGAGCTTGTCGATGACAACAAAGATAGCATCATTGCCACGCTTGGACTTGGGAAATCCAGTCATGAAGTCCATCTCAATATGGTCAAACTTCCATTCTGGAATGGCAAGAGGTTGGAGGAGACCAGCTAGTCGTTGGTGTTCTGCTTTCACTCTTCTGCAGACATCACATTCATTCACGAAATGAGCAATCTCGCGCTTCATTCGAGTCCACCAATACGACTGCTTGAGGTCATGGTACATCTCCGTACTTCCAGGATGAATAGAAAGGAGTGAATTGTGAGCCTCGTTCATAATGACTTTACGAAGGTCACCCTTAGGAACAACAATGTGATCCTCGAAGAATAGAGTATCTTTGTCATCAAGGTGATAGCACTTGTACTTGGGTTGGCTCTTGGCAATCCCAATCTTCACCTTTTTCACCATTGTGTCAAGAAGTTGAGCCTCATGAATCTGATCTTACAGAGTAGGAGAGACTTGGAGGTTGGCAAGGAATCCTTGAGGAACAACTTGGAGGTTTAGTTGGCAGAAAGCTTCACAAACATCCGATTGGAAGGGCTTGAGAATCAAACTATTGCAGTAAGCCTTCCTGCTCAAAGCGTCAGCAATGACATTGGCCTTGCCTGGAGTATATTCAATACTCGGATTATACTCTTGAATCATTTCAACCCAACGAGTCTGCCAGAGGTTGAGGTTGGGCTGAGTGAAGATGTACTTGAGACTCTTATGATCAGTGAAGATGTCCACTTTCCTTCCCAACAAGAGATGTCTCCATGTTAAAAGAGCATGGACAACTGCCGCCAACTCGAGGTCATGAGTGGGGTAGTTCTTTTCGTTGGGCTTCAACTGGCAAGAGGTATAGGCCACAACTTTCTTCTCTTGCATTAACACAGCACCGAGACCTTGCAGGGAAGCATCACAGAAGACCTTGGATGGTTTGGATTCATCAGGACGAGTCAGAACTGGAGCGGTGACTAACTTCTCTCTGAGGGTGTTGAAAGCCACGTCACATTCAGGCGTCCAAACATACTTCACATGCTTCTGGAGGAGGTTGGAAAGAGGCTTCACGATCTTAGAGAAATTCTCAATGAATCTTCTACAATAGCTTGCGAGCCCAAGGAAGCTGCGGAGTTGCTTCACATTCTGAGGCGGTTCCCAATTCACAATTGCAGACACCTTCTCAGGATTAACAGCTATGCCCTTGGTTGAGATGATATGCCCAAGGTAGAGAACCTCATCGAGCCAAAACTCTCACTTTGGAAACTTCGCATAGAACTGATGTTCTCTGAGTTTGTCCAGCACCAATCTCAAGTGCTTGGCATGATCCTCCTTGTTCTTGGAAAAGACCAAAATGTCATCGAGATAGACCAAGACGAAGTCATTTGTGTATGGGTTGAAGATGAAGTTCATCATGCGAGAGAACGTTGGAGGAGCATTGACAAGGCCGAAAGACATGACAGTGTATTCATAGGAACCATAGCTTGTTCTGAATGCTGTCTTGGGGATATCTTGTTCACGAATGTGAATCTGATGATATCCCATACGGAGGTCAAGCTTGGAGAATACTTGAGCACCTTTGAGTTGTTCAAAAAGCTCATTGATGTTGGGAAATGGGTACTTGTTCTTTATGGTCTTCTTGTTCAATGGACGGTAGTCGACACAAAGTCGGTCCGTGCCATCCTTCTTCTTGACAAAAAGAACACCACAACCCCAAGGAGAAGAACTTGGTCGGATCAGACCCATACGCTCTTGTTCATCGAGTTGTTTCTTCGGCTCCTTCAACTCTTTCGGTCCAAGCTTGTAACGACGTTTACAAACAGGTTCCGTAACAGGCTCAAGATCGATGACGAATTCAACTGGCCAGTGAGGAGGCATTCCTGGAAGCTCTTCCGGAAAGATGTCTTGATATTCACAAACGACTGGAATTTGAGAGATGGCATCCAACTCGCCCTTCTCGTTGAGAGAAAATAGTCGAATGGTATCATCACGAGCGGCAAAGATGATCACATCCTCAGACGAGTGTGTCAATTGAATCTTCCTGGCAGCACAGTCAAGCTGAGCCTTGTGCTTAGAAAGCCAGTCCATCCCGAGAATTAGATCAATATCCGAGTCACCAAGAACAATTGGAGAGGACAGAAACTTATAGTCGCCCATCTTGATAGAAACATCCGGGACACAATTGTTAGATGTCATTTGCTTGCCCAGGGACACAATCTTCAACGGTAAAGGAATCTTTTTGGTCACAAACTCATGCTTGGCAACAAAAGGTCTTGAAATGAAAGGAAGCGATGCACCAGTATCAAAAAGAACTTTTGCAGGAATATCGTTAACAGGAAGGTTACCCATGATCACTTCTGAAGAGTCCTCTGCCTGAGCTGCGTTCATCATGTTGACCTTTGCAAACTTGGGATTATGCTTGACCACTGCATTGCTAGCAGATCTCACAGCAGGAGGAGGCGGAAGACGCCTCTGGTTGAAGCATTTGTTTGCATAGTGACCCTTCTGCTGACACTTGTTGCACGTAACCTCTGAAAGTGGCCGGTGATACGGAGCACTTGACCTTGGAGCATGAGATGAAGCTTTGTTCTGAAAGCCTGGGTTGGGTGGGTGGGAAGATCCATTGCCACCTTTACTCTTCTACTGATAAGGCTGATGGAACGGAGCAGGAGGAGGCAACCAATACTTTTGCCGCTTAGCTTCCACTTGAGTTGAAGAAGAAGGAGTTGCATCCCTGACTCTCTTCTTGGAAGCATCGCACTTGAGCTGAGCAGCCTCTTGCTTTAGTGCCATGTTGTAGAACTCATCATACTTTTTCGGCTCAAAAAGCACGAGGGCTAGTTGCAAATCTTCTCTGAGGCCACCTCTGAATTGATAAATCATGCTCTTCTCGTCAGGGATGTCTTGCTTGGCGAAGCGAGCCTCTGGAACAGGATGTTGTATTGGTAAACAGACAAGCTGCCTTGCTTCAGATTGCGGAACTCCTCACGCTTACTCTCAACAACACTTTGAGGAATGTGGTGAGCTTTAAAGTCTTGGCGGAAATCATCCCAGGTAATCACACGACCTCCTCTGGAATCTTTGTATTGTTGATACCACTCAGCAGCTTGGTCTTTGAGTTGGAACGAAGCAAACTTGACAAAGTCCTCGGGCCTGACATTGCTACACTCAAAATGTTTGCAGATATCCACGAGCCAATCGTCAGCGTCTGTGGCCTCGACACAGTTACTGAAAGACTTCGGCTGGTTTGCGAGGAACTGGTTGAGGGTAGCAAACTGAGTTTGATTGATGCCATGGCCTTGATTTCCTTGGTTGCGCTCTTGCAAGAGTTGCATAATCATCTGTGTGTTGGCGTTGGTAGCGGCCATCATAGCTTGACATGCCTCTGGAGGTGGAGGTGGTGGCGGAGGTTCCGGATTCTGACGCGTTGGAGGAGCCATCCTGAAGGGGGTGACATCTCTTAGCATCTTAAAAGGCATATATTCAAGCTGAATCAATGGATCGAAATTGCAACATATAGCCTTAACATTCAAACAAAAATGAACGAATGAATTCCAAATTAAATGATCACACTTCCATAAATTGAGAAGCCACTTAGATAGAGGTAGATGAATAAAACAACAAGGTACGGACAAGAACAAATAATTGGTATGGATTACCCAATCACAAACCAAATATCTGCGGGAAGAAATACTAGAGCTACAAGAATTCCCACCTATGAAGCTCCTGAAACATTCCGGTTATGCAATCGGGTGTTGGGATATAGGGGAAGCATAATATCTCACCCAAAACTAGCAAATCCTACATCCAGCTGTATCCATCCTTCAACACATAACCAAGAAACCTTCGGAAATCATTTACCTCAACCTTCGAAATGCATCCGTTATACGAGTTATGGCAATACTCCCGAACTCCCGCCCCAGTACTGGGTGGCGTTAAGGTTATCTCACCAACAACTACATAAAAGATATTTTCGATGTCGGCGAAACTCAGGTATTCCAGAACTGCAACGATAAAATTGTGACGACAACACCTCGAAGATCAACTCCCCGGAACACTGCCACAACCCCTAAATGTCAGGAGGCACCAAGAACAATGTTCTCGTCACAAAACCATCAGAATGATTCCAAGATACCCCGCGTGATCCTAAATTTTTTTTAGTGAAATTTGAGAAGAGAAGAGTCAAAACTCTATGTCAGGATGCCTCACCAGAGCGACGAAGGGACTGAGGACTAAAATGAATCCTAATCTCCGATATATATAATCCTATAAGACTCAAAACATTTTTCTAGACTCAACAAAGCCAGCGATTCGATCAAGTAGGGGGCTCCTAAGTCGGGGAAGGCTCTGATTACCAACTTGTAACACCCATGATGCGGCTATATCTCCCACGTGTCGGAGCACGACTTAGAGGCATAACCGCATTGTAGGCATGTCGCAAGAGGGGTAATCTTTACACATCCCATGTATTGAATAAGAAAGAGGTACAGAGTTGGCTTACAATCGCCACTTCACACAATACATAAGTATAGCATTACATCATCCAGAATACAATCAAGGCCCGACTACAGAACCAAAATAAAGACAACCCCAAATGCATAAGATTCCCGATCGCCCCAACTGGGCTCCACTACTGATCGTCTGGAAAGGAAACGTAGTAACGTCCTGAATCCTCGTCGAACTCCCACTTGAGTTTGGTCGCATCCCCTGGAATGAAATCATCGGCACCTGCATCTGGTTTTGGAAGTAATATGTGAGTCACAGGGACTCAGCAATCTCACACCCTCGCGATCAAGACTATTTAAGCTCATGGGTAGGAAAAGGCAGTGAGGTGGAGCTGCAGCAAGCACTAGCATATATGGTGGCTAACATACGCAAATGAGAGCGAGAAGAGAAGGCAAAGGACGGTCGAGAAGCTACAAAGATCAAGCAGTGATCCTAAAACTACTTACGTTCAAGCATAACACGAGACCGTGTTCTCTTCCCGGACTCCGCCGAAAAGAGACCATCACGGCTACACACTCTGTTGATTCATTTTAATTAAGTTTAGTGTCAAGTTTTCTCCAACCGAATATTAACAAATTCCCATCTGCCCATAACCACGGGCACGACTTTCGAAATTTCAAATCCCTGTAGGGGTGTCCCAACTTAGCCCAGCACAAGCTCTCACGGTCAACGAAGGATATTCCTTCTCCCAGGACGACCCGATCAGACTCGGAATCCCCGTTACAAGACATTTCTACAATGGTAAAACAAGACCAGCAAAGCCGCCCGATGTGCCGACAAATCCCGATAGGAGTCGCACGTATCTCGTTCTCAGGGCACACCGGATGAACACTACGTACAACTAAAACCAACCCTCAAGTTTCCCCAAGGTGGCGCTGCAAGTGGCTCTGTTTTGGACCAACACTTAGAGGAGCACTGGCCTGGGGGTTTAAAATAAAGATGACCCTTGAGTCTGCGGAACCCAAGGGAAAAAGGCTTAGGTGGCAAATGGTAAAACCAAGGTTGGGCCTTGCTGGAGGAGTTTTATTCAAGGCGAACTGTCAAGGGGTTCCCATTATAATCCAACCGCGTAAGGAACGAAAAATCAAGGAACATAACACCGGTATGACGGAAACTAGGGCGGCAAGAGTGGAACAAAACACCAGGCATAAGGCGGCAGATACAACATTGCTTTGAGCTTGCATATCTTGATCATGAGGCGGTTTGGAAGATATTGCCTTAACAACCAACCCAGTATTACGCAGGAACGTGCTTTTGGCACTGTTAGTAGACAGGTACTGACCCACTGCAGCAAGAGCTGACATTGCGGTTATAGTTGCCTCGCCACCTTCAGAAGGTGGCGGTTCCACCATTTTTTCCATAGCTCGCTAAAAAGTTGAGGTTTTACATTTGTAGTACCAGAACAGAAGATATTAAGGAGGCAGCAAAACCAAACAAAATAGCTTTGGTCTATATACAGAACTTATTCTGGTGAACCCATGTAAAATATTAGTTGTATTTTACTGCAAAGTACATAATAAAACCAGGTTCCAAACATATGACCATGTACCATCGCTAATGTATTGTCTATTTCTTCACATTGTATTGAGGGCTAAGGATAAAGAGACGAAGTTTATAATACGGTAAGCATAGTATGAAATCATTCATATCACAAAACAACTGAGAACAGACAAACAGGCAATTGTAACATTGTGTGGGCAAGTCCAGCACGGAACTAGATTATGGGTCAAGATCAAAGGAACATCACCCCTCTCTTTTAAACCTTGTAAGGTGCAATGATACGCTAAGATAATTGTGTATAAAATTGAAAAGAGTAATAGACATTGGCTGCTAACCATGCAGTTCAAGGCACAAGTCAAAGTAAGTAGTAGCTAAAAGGCATGAGGATTAAGGACTTACAACAACGGCTTTGACTGGTGTAGTCATGCCCTTCTTCTTGCTGGTGTGACAGTCCTTGAAGATTTCCACAGCATTTGGTTCAGGTACTTTTTGGTCTTTGCGGGCTTTCCTCTACATTTCGAACAAGTCAATATATATCTGATAATATGGTACAGCGAAAAGAGTGAAATAGCAGCTAATTACAAGAGCCTCGCAGTGTGCAATATAGCTACGAGATCCTGTCGTCTGTTGGAATTTCACTTTCGTACGGTTGGCCTTGTTCTTTGAACAGTTCACCTACAAGAAGATAGATTTGTGTGGCACATGCGTAAATAGGACTTCAACATGTGATCTGATCACATATATATAATGTACCTGATACTTCGGATCAGACAAGTGTTTAACAAGGCCCCTCCAGTCTTCATCCGATATATTTTCCACTGGAGATGTTTGGGAAAGTTCACTGTTAGCCTTTCCTTCAAAGTGAGTTTTCCTCAAGTTATACCGATATTGCTGCAGAGCAGACTTGAAAACATGGGTGCAAGCTTGTCTGGTTGCATCATCTTGGCTATCCAACTTGAACCTCACCTGTTGAAAATTATGGGAGTCTCATTATCAGCAACCTAGAAAGTTATCTATTGCAACAACTAGGGTTGTCTCTGCTTGCTTGGTGGCAGCTATTTGTTTCTGTTTGGCTTTTTTTGCAACTCGTGTAGCATGGGATGCCGTGTTTGTAGAATTTTCCGGTGGACTTTGACCTTCTATTGCACCATCAGTACCAGCAGAATATGCAGGATTCATCCGCTTCTCATTCCCTGCCATTCTGTGTTTCTTCCTCTTTCTCAGTGCCATGTTAAGTCAAGCCGACAAGAAAAACGAATAACAATTTAGTTCTTCAGAACAAATTGATGTGTGATGCAGACGAACTGAACTTTGATGTTAGACAACCACATGATAGGAGGATGTAATATGTATGAAAAACAGGACGGAAGAGATAACCAGAACTATGATGTGTAAACTAAGAAGAAGACATTTCACCAAATTAGAAGCAATGAAAGATGCTACAAATATCGCTCTGCCAAGTTAACAGTGTCTCATCATAAATGGCGTTTAAACAAATGTGAAGCAGTACAAGAAATAAATCATATGCAAGATGCAAACAACATCACACTACCATGTTAGAGGTCTCTCGTCATTAGTGCCATTGCATATTCACAGCTTATAATGTGTAAACTAAGGAGAAGGCATTTCAACAAATTAGAAGCAATGAAAGCTAGAAACCATATGAAAGATGCAACGAATATCACTCTACCAAGTTAAAATTGTCTCGTCATAAGTGCCATTTCAACAAATTAGTAGTACAAGCTAGAAAAGAATGTGAGATGTAACCTATATCACACTCCGAAGTCAAACGTGTCTTATGATAAGTGATTGTTGTAGGTTACACAACAGTAGTAATTTGATGTAAGAACATGGTGTGATAGACAGATATTGTATGTTCTAGAAACAGGAACACGTGTCTTATTCAAGTATAATGTGTAAAGTAAGCAGATGGAATTCAACAAAATTAGAAGCAATACAAGCTAGACATCACACGTAACATGCAACCACATATAACAGTGCCAACTTAGAGGGAGCACCGGTGATGCTGCACTAGGGGAGACGTGCTCATCATAAACATAGCTTTGTTGAGTGTCTATGCATGTGTTGTCTTGGAAATCATCTTGGGGATGTGGAGGAGTAGAAACTATAGAGGCCCTCCGTTCGGAAGGAGCACCTTTATCCGCTGCCTTGCTAACTTCCTTCCGCTTTATTGATTTTGAATTGTCAAGTAAAACCGACAAGAAAAAGCAATAAAATTCTCTCTTCAGAACTCATTCATGCATGATACTGACAATCACTACTTTGATGTAAGGCAAACACATGATACCAGGATGGAATATGTACGAAAAACAGGATGGCATGGCATGTTCACAATTGTTTGTGTAAACTAAGCAGAAACCATTCCAGCAAATAAGAAGCAATGCAAGCTAGACACCACATGAAAGATGCAACCAATATGACTCTGCCAAGTTAAAAGCGTCCCATCATAAATGGAATTTCAACAAATTAGAAGCAGCGCATGCTATAAATCATATGAAAGATGCAACTAATATCACACTTCATATACTAAAGGTGTCTCGTCATGTTGATTGATGCGGGATACAAAAAAACAATAGTTTTATGTAAGGACATGCTTAATAGACAGATGTACTATGTACTAAATACAGGAAGGCATGTCACATTAACAGGTATAATGTATAAGCTAAGCATACTAGCACATGCAGTTTAACCAGATTGGAAGAATTACAATCTAGACACCATATGCAACATGCAACCACATATCACGCTGCCAAGTTAGAGCAAGCACCTGCGATGCTAGTGTAGGGGAAATGTTGTAATCAACTACAGAGCTACATTCACTATCTTCATCTAGCATTTCTGTTTCTTGAGAATCATGTCGGGAGGCTGACGCTACATTCTTTAAATGAGGAGTAGTCCCCTTGCCTGCCTGCCTCATCATAAGTGATTGATGAGGGATACACAAGAACATTAGTTTGATGTAAGAACATGGTTAATACACAGATGTACTAGTATGTACCAAAAACAGAAAGGCATGTCATATTTAAAGGTATAATGTGTAAGCTAAGTAGATGCAATTTAACCAAATTGGAAGCAATACAAGCTAGACATCCGGCTGGAGTGGTAAGCATGATCATCTAGGACCTAAGAGCCTGGTGGGAGACGGGCTGCTTCGCCACCATCATAGCTTTTTAGTTGGCTTCCAGGTGATGCCTATCTTTGTTGGGCTTGTCACTGGCTCGGCCAGTGCCCTGACTAGCTATTTTTCTTCTGGTGCTCACGGGATGGTGGTTCATGTAAAAAAATATCTTCCCTTATCTTACCAACTTCGGCCTTTCGAATACAAGCTAGACACCATATGGAACATGCAACCACATATGACACCGGGAAGTAAAAGCAAGCACCTGGGATGGTGGTTCATTGCGAGTGAGGTCATCAACTCCATAGCTACATTTACCGTCTCCATCTGCTGACACTGCACCCTTTATAGCACTGCAACGTGTCTTGCCTACCCGCATACGAAGCTGGAGCGACTTCTCTCTTTTGTTTTTGGCTTCTCTCATGGCAGTAGAGTCTAAAATACCCTTGCATAAAAACACAATAGTGAGAGTAAGGGTGAAGTGTGTGCAGAACTAGTGCACTGTAAAAGTAGCAGATAGCAGGTGGCTAAAAAATAAATGACAGGAGACATATGATAGCTCTACAACATTGCATGGCAAACAAAATTAGATTCTACTCCGTATGATTTTGTAATATATTAGCACAGGAAATGCAGGTACTCCTCCAGCACACCACCACATGTGGTCATATCTAAGATAACAGTCGACTGACAATAAATAGGTCAGTCGATTTTTTTTAATGAACCGTCCAATCTATAATGAACGGGCAGATGGCCTTCGTCTACCTCCCACCAGTCACTGTTGACGATCTTTCTCGGACCGCCAGCGACCACAGGCCCAGACCCATGCCTCCGCCGCCCCGCCCTCCCATCGACCTCACACCACCGTCGTGCTTGGCAGCGCCCCCAGGCCATCCCTTTAATCCCGTCTGACCTCCAGATCGGGCGCCAGTAGCTCTAGGCCGCACACGCCCCTAAGATAAACACCAAGGTGCTACTTCCCCGGCGTAATAGGCGTACTAGCGCATGTTACTCTAGGGAATGCTTCCGTTAATTGGGAATCAACTGGCCAGAAATTGAAATTCAGGGGGGCGACGGACCTCTAGCTAAGGTGAAATAGTATATGAGGAGAAACCTTGTGCATCGCGAGTTACTAGGAACATCTAATATCAAGAAGAAGCGGTCAACTAGTGTCTTCTGTGGGATGAATACCGTGCAAGCAGATACATAAGATTTGCACGAATAAGGGAAGAGGAGTACCTTTTTTGGTTGCCAGTGTGTTCACCTCCACATGTCGCGCCGATCTTCTTTTTTTACCGGGGAAACCGATGTTCTGGAGGGTGCAGGCTTGGACGAACCCATGGCCAAATTGTTGACTGTGTTGCCATGGTCGTATGTCGACGGAGGGGAAGCAGATCCTAGGCGGCGAAGGACGGCGTAGCAGGAACAGCTCTGGTGCAGTGGAGGGTGGCAAAGTTGGAGCGGCAGCGGTGAGGCACATGACGGCGTGGTTGAACTGGCTCGGGTACGGATGGCTCGGCCTCGGCTTCAACTACTAGCCGTGGAGGGCGTTGCGGTTGAGGTTGCGGTGGACGACAACGTCGGGGTATCGGCTCCGGCGTGATGGAGGAGGGCGGCGGTTGATGGGTGGGATGGGGTGGCGGACGGAGGACGCCGGGGTTTCGCGGCTGGTGGAGAGGTAGTTTTGGCGCCCACGGAGTACGAATGGGGAATCGGACGGGTGGGGGGGAACCATGTTTCGGTCTGGGACGCGCTTGTTTTTGGCTTTTTTGAACAGAAGATGGGACGCGCTTGTTTGAAATTTGGGGAAAGTACAAACTTTGCCCCCCTCTTAAATTTCGGACCTACTGCGGGTCGGGGGTAGGATGGTAATCCCAGGTGTCCCAAATAGTGGGCGGGAGCGATTTCGGCCGCGCGCATGTGTGCTTAGGCGGCCATTGTGTATGAATGTTTTTCGGATGCGGTTGCGTGGCGTCTAGATGAAGCTACAAACCTACCCCGGTTTAGACCTTTGGACGTCGGGCCGGTAGGTTTCACGGGTCGGAGTTATTAGAAAAGTAATTTCCTTGTACTACCAAACATTGGTCTCACGCGGTTTCGGGCGAGTAGAGGCTCTTTTGGCGCTTCGTTCGAAATTTTGAAACACAAGCATTCACGTTTAGAGTACTCTTGAACTATGAGGATTGACCTAAATATACAACGTTATATTTGACCTTGTATGTTTGAAAACCTCATTAAATTATCCGCTTCTTTTTGAAATTTTGACACTTGAAAATCCTATAACTACGATTATTTTGGAATGGAGGAGCTAAATTTGAATCTATTTTGTACACGACTACATATGCTATTATGTACAAAATCAGAGCAAAGATTGGTGCCCCCATAATTTAGGTATGGTTTACAAATGCCATGATATCAAATTCAAATAATTGAATGGACTTCATGTTGAATTCGATTTTTTTAAACCACCTTAAGTTGAATTCAAATGTATGCTAGTTCATAGGTAGTAGCTATTTATAATGTCCATTGTGTAACTTTCGTATGTATAATGTGCTTTACACACACAACATGAACTATACTCACGTTTATATTCGATTGCTAAAGCGATGCATTGTCTGGAGTTCAAAATACTAACTATGTGGATCAATTGTGTCGAATAATAACATAGACATGCTCAAATTCGATAGAATCTAGATGTCTGATGGATCAATGACCGCTCCTTACGCGAATTGCAAATATCATGATCCCATCCTAATATTTGGATACAATTTATATCTTTAATCAATGTGTAGAGCAGTCTTTTACGTGTAGTTTCACTCTCCATCGGTGGTCTCTCACACATGCTCACACTCTCTCTCCCGAGGTGTCTTTCTCGCACACATGCTCTAGATATAACCCTCCCTCCCTCTCGTAACCATTTACATCTGTTTTCACTAACCTTTATCACAAGCACTCTTCCTCTCGCAAACATACACACGCACAATCCTCATCGACCCTTTCTATATACATGGAACTGCCTACGTGTCTCATGTACGCACATTATCTTTACGCCTGTCTCTCACGCATTGTCTCACACCTCTCTTCCTAATCGACGAGTATGATTCTAGCAGAGCATTCTGTAGGCTGCCCCTTAAAGTTAGGTTGGATGAATAGTAATATCAGAGATAAAGGGGTTACCTTAGTCCGAGAACCTAGGGTTACAAATCCTAGCCGGCTTTGTCAGTGGACACAGAGTCCTTCACAATTCTGCTATCTTTGTCTTGTACGACTAGTCATCCATGGGTCTTCCTAAATGCGTCACGGGCCGACCAATGTGGCGCAGGACGGAACAGAACGAAGGGCCTCACCTCGACCCACCGGACCTCACGCGGTGACACACCCTCTGCCCCCACGTCTCATTATCTTCTCATACCCACACATACCAACACAAACACCACACATAGAGAAAATTTCTCCTGGTGCCTCTATTCCCCCCCTTGCATATACACACTCAAGGGAATGGAATCTCTTGTCGTGACGTCATATTCATCTCTCTCTCTAGACCACTCTCATTTCTCGTGCTATCTCTCCCATGCCCCCCCGTTGGCCCCTCTATCCATGCCTCTCTCGAATACGTAATACACACACATACCTCTCTAGGCCCCGCCAAATGCATCAACTACACATTCACACATGTTACATCACGTACCCCATTGATCTAAAAAGCCCTCTCTTCACGGTTTATTTCGCATACAACATTCCTTTTGAATAAAGTGTGGCCAAAAAATTATTTTAGAGTTTCTACATATATACAACATTACAAAGTTATATGGAGGAGTACGAACGCTAATTTGCATTGCATGGTGCCCACAATGATATTTATTCCGCACTGTGAATTTGTATATTTTTATACTATATACAAAGTTAGTCATAATAAAGAGAAACGAAGAGCATCTCTCTCTCCATCGCATACCCCCTGTACGCCCCTTTCACGTATGCACACAAAACTATCTCCAGGTCCTCTAAAAGTAAGCCCCCAGAAAATTCACGCATGTTTCATCTTTCTCTCGCGATATATGCAATGACGATCATTGTATTTGAAAGCACGATAATACATTGGACTTCAGAATCCACTCATTACGGTCACCATTTACGTTTAGTGGTTATTATGCAGTCACGGGCTCACCGTACAACTCTGTATTTGCTCATGACATGACTAGTTGACCAGTTAAACGCTCCACGTGGCATCTATAGTGTTGCATCACATTATCTCACTACCATCATGCCCACCTGTCGACTTGTATCTACTCTACATCTACACACTTATAAAATACATAAAATACACTCTTATAAAAAACAGAGTTGGTGATGATGGTGTGCCTACCATCCTGCAATATAGGCCGTCTGATTTATATCTGACGGATAGGAAAGAAACTATGGCAATTTTGCAAAAAGGTACCCACACACCTCTCCACATTTGCAAATAAGGCCTTCCCTCGTTCATCCTTTTCTCTCAGAAGATAAACAAGTCATACAAGTGCATCTTGATGTTACATGCAACGCACGGGCATCTTGCTAGTAAGGATGAAAACAAACGACAAAAAAATATTTGGACGGTGGTTCGAAGTCATGACCACGGGCACAACGGACAAGGTGGCCTTGTATTGCTATGCTGAGCCGTCTGTTTTAACACACATGAGCGGGTGTGGTGATTATACACACACATGCATGCACACAGACTGCATCCACACAACACTCACACAAACACATGCACCACGCACGCACGCAACACTCACACGTACACACGCAGCCACGCACGCACGCAACACTCACACGCACGCACGCAACACTCACACGCACACACACACATGCATGCACACACCAGTACACCACACGACCAACACACACTCTCACAGCTCAAGTGCTCAACCTACACGTGCATGCGCACACATCAGGAAGAGACAACATACACAACCAGGATTCCCCGACAAACAACCACTACACAACCACAGATATAATCCCTACTTCAAGGCAGAAACTGTCAAGTTGGAACGTTGCGCCGAGCCTGCTGCAGTAAGTGTGTTCATGAGTGCTCTTTCCATTCCATTGACTTTCTCTTGCCTAGTCGCAACAATGCTCACAAGGCTTGACATTGGACAATGGTAAAGGGACGGTGGATCAAAAGTATATCGGTCCGATACGAATGGGTGCGTCCCTTGAATTTTCTCAATTTGTGCATCCTAACTATGATAGCTCATAGCATGATTAATTTGGTCGCGATCTTAGCACGAGTGCACAGTCGTTGCACTGAAAGCCACACTAAGGAAAACCACTTGTAGCAGAGGTGGTCCCGAAGACAAATCTTTCGGGATAATTGCGAAGAGACCTGCTATATCACGTCCAAAGCACGTAAATCAGGCTTATTATTCTGACACTTCGTCAAACCGTAGTGTACAGCTATTTCATCTCGACTGTGAGGGCTTTGTAGCCCGTCACAAACTCTATACGTCTCTAACAAACGCTCTTCCAGCTTGTGGAGGAGTATGCATAAACAACATGAGATACATAAACTAGCTGACGTCCAACATTCCGGAGAGCGTCCTCAACCAAACAATATATTCATATTTCGGTGTTTAGTCTTTACTAGATATGGTGATATAGGCTTTACTTATGAATTATTCTTCCAACAAAATCTTGAACAGATATCGTGTTAACTACATTTCCTTTAGAACATACAATAAACGCGTCGAAGGAGAAAAATGGCTGCGCTTTCGACTGATTATATATGGGTTTGTGTATCGGATGGGAACAACTCTTGGGATGAAAATACGTTGTAAAGGACTACGGTAGCGCGATACTACATGTTGCAAAAACATGATAGGCTCCACTATTAGTTGTGACAATAAAAGTGCCATCAAGATTCTCTCACTCTGCCAACACTTCTTATTGTCACCAAAGTAGCTAAGAATAACACCTTGAGAGGGATTCGGTTCCGTTGTGTCGTCTATCTCCCTCGTCGTAGAGTGAGCTGCTACTCTTATCATAATCATTCCTAAGCCATTTTACGACCGATCATGATCGGAGGTGCAGGCAGTCTATCGACCGCTCCACGAGGTGGTTCAACACTCCACACTGGGAAAGCCTATTAACAATATATATTCACGAGCCCTTGATCAGAGAAGTCAAAGTGCACAAAGGTTTACGCGAGTTTAAGGCATACTAATCCGGCATGAGAGCAGCCTTGGGGGAAGCACCCCAAGTCATGGCGCCGGCACGTAGTAATGAGCAATGAGGCGTCAAATCACAAAGCTGCACCTTTCCCGCAGTTAAGTTAGAGGGACGAAGCAACCATCATTTCACTCGTTGCTGAATCTGCTTCTCCCTCATCTTCTTCAACTTAACCACGTGTTGCTTCTGCCATTGTTCTGCCTCATGTGGGACGCGGATCGGCTTGGTAAAGCACTGACACGTGGGAACGCATGTTAGCAAACCACGAGGACAACATCCTCCGAAAATAAGAAGCCTAATCCTAGACTTACAAAGGGCTACGTAGCTGCTACGTATACTTTCCATCTAATCTATATATGCCCCCTGATTTTCAGGTGGGGTGGGCCTAATCCTCTCCTTTAATCCAATCAAATAGTCCCACATCACATCAATTCGTAACTTTATGTAAACCATTACGTGGATGTAGCATTGCTCAAATAAGAAACCTCCCCCGCCATCCGCGCGGCAAAATCACCTCCTTTTACCTAATCTTGATTCTATAATTTTTTAGATCAATATAATTGAGATTTGTATAGATAGCACACAGGAGCAAAACCAAGTGGTACTGTTAAGGGCATCCACAATGTGTAGCCAAATGTGAAAATAGCTTTTGGCATCGTGGGAACCATTGTGGACGGTGTTGCCAAAGCCAAAAAGATGGAACCGAAGCTCCCTGATTGATTGATTGAAGGAATAGAAAAATGCAACGTCTCTCCTCTATCTCCCATGCTTGGACGCATGTAGTACAGTATAGAGCACAGAGTCTACTCCCCTGTCCCTTCTATCACAAATCACAAAGCAGTGAGGCATCAAATCACAAAAGCACGGACGAAGCAACCATCATTTCACTCTTCGTTGACTCCGATTCTCCATCGTCTTCTTCGAGAAACCATCTCACCGCACTAGTACTCCTAGTAGTACTAGTAAAGGACTTCCTGGATGCAAATAAGGCGGTTGTCTCAGCTTGCAGGCGGCACTTGTGAATGACTTACCGTGGTCTCCCTCAATGGTGTTCTCCGTCGAACCCACTTTGCCAAACCACCAAAAAAAGATATCGTTGATGTCACCGCAATGGGGAAGGAAGTCAAATATAGTTACTACCTCCATTTTTTTACACAAGGCCAGTATATCAAAATTACAATTTGCAAAGGGCCACTAACTCTAATCAAGGCAAAATTGATGGGGTTAGCAACCAAGGACATTAATATCCCCTGCATGCATGCGGAAGTGAGAAGGTTGGTTTGCATGGCGCTGCATTAATCAAGCGATGAGGAGTGAGATGGTTAGCTCTTTGGTCTTTGGAGAAAAAAATACGCATTAATTGACACGTGAAACAAGGATTTGTATCGATTAAATCCCGCGAAGGAAAACCCAGCCTTTCTTTTTTAACACTAGTACTCCTAGTACGTACGTACTTATCCTGTTTGGGTCTAGGCCTTGCATTGCCAAACTTCGCCACACATTTTTGCCAAGCTTGCCTAAAGTTTTCAAAATGAGAAGGAGGTACACTTGCGCACGGCTATCGCGGTCGCACCGCACCCTCACACGGTCGCTCCTGCACGCCGCGGTCGCACCGCACCCTCACACAGTCGCTCCTGCACGCCGCAAACCCAACCAAGGGAACGCACCCTCACTGACACGTGCTGTCGCATGTGAACACACCAAACTCCAGCCATCCTATCGCTGACACATAATTTTCGTTCATAGAGTATGTTTATCCAACCGCATGTTGGGGAGTATCCGTACGGCCCGTGCGGTGGTCTGTTGGGGAAGAAGAAGAGGTGAGGAAGAAGGAAAGAAGGGTTAGGAGACGTAGGATATTCATCCAACCACCTGAAATGGTAGACTGACCCAAGTCAGGAGACTTGCATAACAAATATATGTTTTTACACAGCAAAAGATCCATAAAAACAACAACATAAAGAAAAACTATCACTGCTCGCGAAAAGAGACGGCCTCGTCGTCTTTGGCTGCCGGCGCGAACCAGCCGTCGCTGCCGACGTGTGTCTCCACACCGTGGTTGTCCTCGGCCTCCAGCTACTTGTTCAAGCGGAGCGTGCGGGCGCTCTGCACAGACGAGAGCACAGCCCGGTTCAAGTCGAGGACGTCCAGTTCCGCCTGCAGGAGGGCCTCGATGGCAGCGGCATCCGCGCGCTCCGCGTCGAGTCGAGCCTCCGCCGCCTGGTTCAAGTCCAGGATGTCCGGTTCCGCCTGCGGGAGGGCGTCGATGAGAGCGGCACCCGCGCGCCCTGCGTCAAGTCGAGCCTTTGCTGCCCGGTTCGAGTCCAGGACGTCTGGTTCTGCCTGCAGGAGGGCCTTGATGGCAGCGGCATCCGCGCGCTCCGCCTCAAGTTGAGCCTCCGCCGCCCGGTTCACATCCACGACATCTGGTTCCGCCTGCAGGAGAGCCTCGATGGCAGCGGCATGCGCACGCTCCGCGTTGAGTTGAGCCTCTACCTCCCGATCCTCCTTTAGTATCGCCATGTTGAACCGCTGGTCCGCCTGCACCATGGGGGACTCGGACGCCGGCACGAAGTCGACGTCCATCGTCTCATACTCATCGGGGGCCTTCTGCGACGCAACCTCCGCCATGAACATTGGATAGGCTTCCTCCTCCTTGTAGCTTGGCTCCAGCGAACTCAGGGATTGGCCCGCCGCAAAGCGAGCTTGCGAACGGAGGTCTGTGGCGCCGACAGCCGCCGCGATTTCTGCGTGGCGCTCCGACGTCAGCATCTTGTAGTAAGTGATCTTGCGGCGCACCATGGCTTTCCGGCGAACTAGGGGACGCTTGATGCGGGCTAGGGGATCGAAAGGTGGGGGAATGGGCTGGAGATTCGGTGTGGTTTTAGGGCAGTGGCTGGCGTAGGCCGAGCGGCGAAGGTTCTGGTGTGAATAGTGGTTCCGGTGATGACCTTTCAATCGGTTTTAACTGTACATCGCTCTTGTCGCGTTCGCGTTGCAGCCCGGCACGCTGGACCCTCCATGTCGCTCGTCGAATGGAACGCGCTTCGTCTTGCGTTTTCGCTCGCTTGTGGGACCGCGGTTGAGAGCAAACCGACGTCCCTCCCCCTCCCCCGTCCGCGTCATTTATTATACCACCACTCCCTCCGTTTTATGCTGAGTAAATAAAAACAGAGGGAGTATACTACGGATGAGGATCCCCTGACGTGGTCGAACTCATTGAGTAACTGACATGCGGGGCCTAGCAAGCATGGGGTCCGCCAGTAAGTGACCAAAAGGGAGGGTAAGGCAGGGATACCTACGTCAGAGGATCCACTTCCACTATACTACTTTGACCAAATATTAGAGTAATAATATATGACATGCAACTTAGACAAATGTTAGAGTAATAATATATGACAGGCAACTTACACAAAGCATACAGGGTCTAATGCATTTTTCGAGGCTAACTTTGACCAAATGTTAGAGTAATAATATATGACATGCAACTTACACAAAGCATACGGTCAAATTTGTATGTGAAAGGAGTTTCCAATGATATAATTTTCACATTATACATCTCATGTACTATTAATCTTGTAAATAGTCAAATTGGAAACCATCTCGAGTACAAATCTAGGAGTACGTACGAATCTAACAATATTGATTGGGCGTTGTTGAATGTTGATACCTTTTTTATCAAAGTAGAGATACTTTGACTGCACATAAAACTTATATGTAAACTAGAAAGGATAGGAGGGAGTATATTGTACGTTCAAAAACGAAACGGACATTGAATACCCTTTATATATGATTTGCGGATGCTATGATCACCGGTTCAAAATTTTGAATCCGCCTTAGGTATCACGTGCCCCCACTCATTCCCTCTCGATTTCATCTCAGGGTCCGGAGATCTATTGAAAGAGGACTAGGGTGGGTACATGTGAATGATACTCAGCGAAATGTTCAAATGAGGTATGTGGGAGGATGGACTCGACTGGAGGGCGACATGATCGATGGAGAAGAGGGTTGGAGAGGAATGAGAAATAAGCAAACGCCACATGATTATACTTGAACGGCTCAAATAAACAATAAGTTGTCTCGCTTGGCCTACATAGTGAAAGGCCTAATGTGCAACGTGGAGCACTGACGCTCGAATATGGCTGGGAAAACAGGGAACCCGACATGTGGGGCACACCTGTCGGGACGACGTAGCACAGACTAGTCCAATGGAGGAGCTAGCCCATGACCTCCTCGCCACCGACAACCGTTCATGTGGGTCGTTGGGGCCAACAACGGGGCGCAGCTCCAGCACCGCCTCTGGACACGACGACCGCGGTGAGAGGCACGCTCATATCATCACTAGACACGGTCGGTTTTAGTGTGCTAAGGGTGGCGTTAGTGTTGTGGCACGACCAACGGTTTGTTTGGTTTGTGCCGAAGGTTGCCCCATCAAAGCATTGGGTAGCCAAAATTTTGGTTGAGGTATTGGTTGCCCATGATTTGGCCGACATTGGCAAGAAAAATGAACTAGAGTTGGCTAGAGTTCAATGGCATGCCAAAAAATGGCAACCATCCAAACAAAGACCAATGTTTGGGTCATGACCAAAATTTTGGTAAGGTGCACTTTGGCCACAATCCAAACACACCCCGACACCTGCCTCATCGAGGATGCATGGGGCGCCAAGACGCGTCCGCGGAGTGGTGTAGCGCGGCCAACTGCATCCTCTGGACCTGAGACCATGCCGGGTCGTCTTGGTTTTTCAATGACATGCGGGAATAGCATGTGAGCAAAGGGCATCTCCAACGTTGCCACGACCGCAGCTGACTACCCTGGCACACCAAAACCCTCGTCCCTCGCGCCGTCGCGCAGTGCGTTCCCAGCCGGCGCCAGCTGCCCGCATTCATGACGTCCATTCGTATGTCGTCGTTAAGAGGCTCGGTGCCCGAGGAACCAACTCTGGCGACTTAATGACGCACCCGGACGCTTGGCCTCACCGGAATGCGCTACTTGAAGCGGCAACGCCCAGCTAACCTCCACACCATAGCGCATCATCCTCCTACCTGGCACCACATCCGCCATGACCGCAAGTGTGAACGCTCTACGGGAGAGCTTGTCTTCGGGGATGAAGCTCGAGGTCGCCGCCCTCGCTCAAGTCGCCTCTCGCGACGCAATAGCGGCGTAGCCGGACGCGGACGCGACCGCACAAGCGCTGGCCACGCTGGCGGCCAACGACGGGAGCACCGTCAGCCACGCATCCTACTTCTCGCCGTCCAACGTCCGGCACCGCCGAGGTCGGGGACTCCTCCGAGGATGAGTAGGGCATGGGAGGCGGCAGGGCATGGTTGGCCAACTGGCCGGTCCGTATCCTGTGTTCTACTCTTCCTCGCCGGAGACCGCACCTTCACTTCACGGGTCTTGAACCCCGCCCCCGTACATAGAGATCACAGATGGAGGACGTCGGTCGCCGCCGTAGAATAGGTTTAGGGTCGGGTTTCTTTTATTTTTCTGTCCTGTAAAAGTTCGAAATGTAATGAAAATCTGCCGTGTTTGCATTAATCTCAGCCAGTGTATATGAACTTTCACAATAATATACATATTGTAGGAGTACTAGCAAGATGCCCGTGCGTTGCACGGAAGATCAAGATCTTGTGGGAGAAAAGGATGAACGAGGGAAAGCCTTATCTGCAAATGTGGAGAGGACTGCGGGTAAATTGTCATAGTTTCCTTCCTCTCCGTTAGATATAGATCGGACGGCCTATATTGCAGGATGACAGGCACACCATCATCACCAACTCTTCTTTTTATTGAACCGAGACAAATCTAACATGCGAAGTAAAATAAAAACATAGGGTCTATACATACACAAATTATATTAGGCACTCCAATAGTACGTCCACTACACATTCACGCATTTCACATCTTTCTACATCTACGGGAACCTACGAAAGGGTTAACGTAAATTGCCTTTCTCTCTCCTCCCCTAATTTTCATGGTGGTGGGCCCCTCCCTCCCCCCAATCTACAATCAACAGCTCACACGTTTCACATTACGTTAATTACGTAACTGGGATTACGTAGGTGTAGCATTACTCGTCCTAAAAAACCCAACTAAGCCAACCTCCCAGCATATCGCGCGGGAAAAGACCCGGCCGCGCCGTTTTAGTCGGGATTACCGGATTACTAATAGTAGTATCGATGGATCGCGTGAAGCAACAAATTTTTTTTGAGGGGGCGAAGCACCTAGTTTAAAAGGAAAAAAGACGGTACACTCACAGCACTCCTGTCATGGTCGCATTGCACCCCACACACGTTCGGTCCTGCACACGGCTCACGCAAACGGAACGTGCTTCGGCTTGCCTCTTCACTGACATGTGGGACTGCACTTGGAGAAAGCGACCATGCGCCAAACTCCCCCGGCGCACCGCACGAAAATCCCCCCCCCACACCCAAAAATTCCCCCCAAATCCGATTCAACCGCCATTCGGCCCACTAGCCAATAATATTCCCCAAACCCCCCTCCCCCCTGTCCCCCTCCACTCCACTCGCTCTGCCAAAGCCACCCTCCCCCGCCGCGCCGATACGTCAGCGCCGCGGTTCGGCGATCCTCTCGCTCCCATAGTACGCTCTCGTAGACTACTGTCCTCTAGCCGCGCCGCCACCTCTAGCTACGTTCTTGTGGAGGCGCACGGCGGTCAGTGCCGCCACCGCTGGCGACGTTCGTGTGGAGACGCACGGCGGTCAGTTTCTCCCACGGTACACGCATTCTAGACTGAGGCCCCGTTCATGTCGGTAGGGATGAAAATGGAGCGGAAACTTTCTGTTTTTCCGGAGGAAAAATGGAAACGGAGAGGAAATATGAAAACGGAAACGGAAATTTGCAAAACGGAAGCGGAAATGGAATTTTTTATGCGGAAACGGAAACAAAAACGGAACGGTGTTTTCCGGTGGAACATGCATGGAAATGGAACTTTCCGTTTCCGTGAATATGGAATTTCTGTTTTTACTATAGACCTATAGCTGCTTTGTAGCCCAACCACCAAAGAGAACACAATGGCACAATTAGTAGAATGGATCTAAGGCCCAACTTCTACTAACACACATGTACTCAGCTTGACCCTATACGCAATTGTCCGGTACTACTACAATACTACACTAAGTTGCTAACATAATGATACTATTTTGTAGCCATGTTAGCAACTCATTAAATTTGTTTATTTTTGTGTGTATTTCTCTATGATTCAAGGGGTTTTTAAGTTCCGATCAATGTCTATTTCTGTTTCCGTATCCGCTTTGTATTCGCTCCGTGTCTGTTTCCGGTAGTATCTGTTTCCGTATTCATTTCCGGGGTTTCTGTATTCATTTCCGCTTCTGCAAAAAAAATATGAAAACAAATATGATAGCACTCAGTTCCGTCCGTTTCCGCTCCGTTTTCATCCCTACATGTCGGTGTAGAACTGAATGTTAGTTCATAGACGCTGTTAATCTCACTGTTTGCCGAAGTAGTTTACTGTCAATATGCTCTGCTTAAGAAGCTTCCTTGCCCTATTTTGCACTCAATCTGCTTAGCTGAGATGGCATGCCAAGGCCGATTATTTGCTAAAATATCCTACCATATATTTATTGTGACGTAGATTGCCATGGTCTAGTAGCCAATCTGTTAGGTGAAATAGCTCTACACCGTTTTATACTCGATCTTTGTTGCTGCGATGGCCTTCGATAGTTCGATGGCTGTGTGCTCGGCCTCATTGACTGCTGAAACAGCCTGCCATAATTTGGCACTCAAATCTGTTTGCTGAATTAGCTTTACATATATTTCGTTACTTAGATCTGCTCGTCCAAATATCTTGCCATAGCTTTAGACATCGACCTAGGTATTTATTTTTCTGGACTTCATAAAAAAGCATATATATTTTTCCTGTAATATCTAGTAGAAGAACTAATTTGTATGTCTAACAGATGGACGGGACTTGGATAACTTCTGCTCGAAGATTCTCCGCTGCATATGTCGAGGGGGTTGAAAACTTTATGAACTTTATCAGAGCTGAGTACAGTGGTCCAAAATCAGATGTGCTCTGCCCGTGTAGCAGTTGTATGAATTCAGTTACAAGACCCCAGACAACTGTGCAAAATCATCTACACTTGTATGGGATGTCGGTCACATATAATAGGTGGGTTCATCATGGTGAAGCTGTGAACATCAATGTTATTGACTACTTGGAAGCAGCAGATCACCATCTTGATCTGCCTGATGCTCAGGTGGAAGAGGAGGAGGAGGTGGTGGTGGCGGAGCCAGTGAGTTTGACCAAGATTGAAACAATGCTACGAAATGCTCGTGCTACGAAATGCTCGTGCATTCCATAAACTTTCACCTGCAGAAGAAAAATGGTGGACCCGCATGTTGGAACAATGCAACGTTGCTGTCACCCCAGGAAATAAGCTGTCAGTATTCTTAGCTATGGTCACCTTTCTTCAGGTGAAGACATCTGAGCGGATGACCAAAAAATCATTTGATGCGATGTTGGCTGCTTTCCGCAAATATTTCCCAGATGCGTCTGAGCTGCCACACACCTACAGTAAAATGAAGAATTTCCTTCATGCAGTTGGAATTGGATATGATATGATCCATGTTTGTAAGAATAATTGTGTTCTGTTCTGGAAGGATTATGCCAACTTAAGTGAATGCCCGGAATGCAAATCATCAAGATGGAAAGATGGTGATGCTGTGAAGAGGATTCTTCATAATGTTCTGAGACATTTTCCAATTACACCAAGATTGCAAAGGTTGTTTCATGATGCTGAAACAAGAGAGGATGTACTGTGGCATTCTAGGAACCAGGAGTATAGAGATCAGAATGTAATGAGCCATCCATCTCATGGTAGTGAGTGGAAAAGCTTTAATGATCAACACAAAGAGTTTGCTGCTGACCTGAGAAACATTAGACTTGGCTTAGATTCAGATGGATTTAACCCATTTGGCCACCAGAGCGCCACATATAGCATGTGTCCAGTGCTTGGTATCCCTTACAACATGCCTCCAAATGTCTGCGCCAAAGAATCAAACTACATGATGGCCTTGCTCATCCCAGGTCCAAAAAGTCATGGGAAGGATTTTGATTTGTTCATGGAGCCTCTTGTGGAGGAACTTCAACAGCTATGGAAGGGTGTTCTCACTCAAGACCTATATAGCAGCCCACCAGCTGATTTCTTTCTGCATGCTGTTATAATTTGGTGCATCCATGATTATCCGGCTTTGGGCACTATATCAGGGCGAACGACACATGGTTACAATAATGTGTTCGCTGTGACAGGAATCCGCTGTCATACGCAATACTTAGCAAGATCTGTTACATTGGACACCGTCGTTTCCTTGCCAAGGACAAGTCGCATCCTAGAAAATACCGAAGACATGTGTTCAATGCAAAGCATGAAAACCATGATGCGCCAAAGAGGCTCACCGCCGATGAGTTGCAAGTGGAATTAGAGAAGGTCAGGCATATTACACCAGGAAACCATCCTGGTAATGGTAGCGGGAAAAGGAAGTGTGGCAGGGTAGAAGAGAGATTATTGTTTACCCGCAGGTCCACTTTGTGGGACTTGGAGTATTGGAAAGATTTGGATCTGCGGCATAATATTGATGTGATGCACATCGAGAAAAATATATGTGACAGCATTATCGGCACACTTCTTAATATTGAAGGCAAGACGAAAGATACCTTAAAATCTAGGATTGATTTGACACACCTGGGTATCAGAAAGGATTTGCAGGTGCAAGATGAAGGTAAACTACGGGATATGGCACCAGCTGTGTACGTCTTGGACAAGGTAAAAAGAAAAGAATTCTGCGAGGTCCTGTCACGTGTGAGATTACCACATGGATTCTCTTCCAACCCTGAAAGGAGAGTCAGTGTAGATGGAAACAAGGTACAAGGGTTGAAAACTCATGACTGCCACGTCCTACTTCAAAGGGTTTTACCTATTATCCTTAGAGGATTGGGCTGCCCTAACTTATACAGAGCAGTTGCAGAGTTGGGACAATTCTTCGGGGAACTCTGCAGTAGGAATATCAGGATAGATGCTTTGGAGCGTCTTAGAGACAAGATACCAACTATCCTATGCGACCTTGAGAAGATATATCCTCCAGCCTTCTTTGATGTGATGGTGCATTTGGATGTTCATCTACCTGATGAGGCACTACTTAGAGTGTTGGAAATATGCCCTAGAGGCAATAATAAAAGCATTATTATTATATTTCCTTATTCATGATAATTGTCTTTATTCATGCTATAATTGTGTTATCCTGAAATCGTAATACATGTGTGAATAACAGACACCAACATGTCCCTAGTAAGCCTCTAGTTGACTAGCTCGTTGATCAACAGATGGTCATGGTTTCCTGACTATGGACATTGGATGTCATTGATAACGAGATCACATCATTAGGAGAATGATGTGATGGACAAGACCCAATCCTAAACATAGCACAAGATCGTATAGTTCGTTTGCTAGAGTTTTTCCAATGTCAAGTATCTTTTCCTTTGACCATGAGATCGTGTAACTCCCGGATACCGTAGGAATGCTTTGGGTATACCAAACGTCACAACGTAACTGGGTGACTGTAAAGGTATACTACGGGTATCTCCGAAAGTGTCTGTTGGGTTGACATGGATCAAGACTGGGATTTGTCACTCCGTATGACGGAGAGGTATCACCGGGCCCACTCGGTAATGCATCATCATAATGAGCTCAAAGTGACCAAGTGTCTGGTCACGGGATCATGCATTACGGTACAAGTAAAGTGACTTGCCGGTAACGATATTGAATGAGGTATTGGGATACCGACGATCGAATCTCGGGCAAGTAACATATCGATTGACAAAGGGAATTGCATACGGGGTTGATTGAATCCTCGACATCGTGGTTCATCCGATGAGATCATCGTGGAGCATGTGGGAGCCAACATGGGTATCCAGATCCCGCTGTTGGTTATTGACCGGAGAGTCGTCTCGGTCATGTCTGCTTGTCTCCCGAACCCGTAGGGTCTACACACTTAAGGTTCGGTGACGCTAGGGTTGTGAAGATATGTATATGCAGTAACCCGAATGTTGTTCGGAGTCCCGGATGAGATCCCGGACGTCACGAGGAGTTCCGGAATGGTCCGAAGGTAAAGAATTATATATAGGAAGTGCTGTTTCGGCCATCGGGACAAGTTTCGGGGTCACCGGTATTGTACCGGGACCACCGGAAGGGTCCCGGGGGTCCACCGGGTGGGGCCACCTATCCCGAGGGGCCCCGTGGGCTGAAGTGGGAAGGGACCCAGCCCAAAGTGGGCTGGGGCGCCACCCCCCAAGGGCCCATGCGCCTAGGGTTGGGGGGAAACCCTAAGGGGGCGCCCCCTTGCTTGGGGGGCAAGCCCCCCACCCTTGGCCACCACCCCCCTAGTAGATTCCATCTACTAGGGCCGACGCCCCCCCCCTTGCACCCCTATATATAGTTGAGGAGAGGGAGGACTTCATACCCCAGCCCTTGGCGCCTCCCTCTCTCCCCGTTACGTCTCTCTCTCGTAGTATAGGCGAAGCCCTGCTACTATGACGCCCTGCATCCACCACCACGCCGTCGTGCTGCTGGATCTTCATCAACCTCTCCTCCCCCCTTGCTGGATCAAGAAGGAGGAGACGTCTCCCGTCTCGTACGTGTGTTGAACGCTGAGGTGCCGTCCGTTCGGCGCTTGGTCATCGGTGATTTGAATCACGTCGTGTTCGACTACATCATCACCGTTCATTGAACGCTTCCGCACGCGATCTACAAAGGTATGTAGATGCATCCGATGTCTCGTTGCTAGATGAACTCCTAGATGGATCTTGGTGAAACGAGTAGGAAAATTTTTGTTTTCTGCAACGTTCCCCAACATAGAGATCCAGTACAATATGGCTGGATGTACCCTATTGAAAGGCGGCTAGGCACTTTCAAGGGCTATGTTAGGAACAGAGCTAGACCTGAGGGTTCCATTGCAGAGGCCTACATTTCTACAGAAGCGTTGACATTCTGCTCAAAATACATTGAAACAGCTGATCAGCTTAGCAAAGAGGTGGGTGAAGACAATCCCGGGCTCAATGTTTTCGATTATTCTGTTCGAGTTACAGGGAAGAGTCGACAAGAGGACAAACCTAAAGATTTGGACAAAATGGTTTGGTATGTGTTGAATAACTGTCCTGAGATACTACCTTATATCAAGTAAGTGCAGTACTGCAGCTTATACATCGTAATCTACTAAACTTGCAGCACATTCTTATATATTTAGATGTTTGACGCGATCACTATGTTGTGCAGCATCTACAAAGAGTTACTGCCGCAAAATCCAAGAAACATTGACAAACTGGTTATGGCAGGATTTGCAAAATGGTTCAAGAACCATGTAAGCTAAGTGCATTGTCAGTTTTTTTAATATATTGAGTACATAAGATGATCAGCTTGTCTATTTTCTAACCATAGGTTAAGAAGATGCGGGAGGATGGGCAGGCAGTTGATGATGCCCTTTACTCACTAGCAATGGGTCCTGATACTCGGGTAAGACATTATGAATCTTGCGTTGTTGGAGATGTGCGCTACAACACCCTTGCATGAGATGAAGGCAGGAAGACACAAAACAGTGCCATCATGAGCACGGATACGTATGACAAAGAGACAACTGAAATGTATGCTAGCATAACAGACATTGTTCAGTTGCAGTATATCTCCAGTTTCGAGGATCATCGGTGTGTAGTTTTGTTGTGCTGTCGTTGGTACAACCTGTTTTCCAGGATCGCAAAACCCAGAGCTGATGATTATTTCAAATCCATCAATGTCAAGGCAGCGTACCAGACCAACGAGCCTTTTATTTTGGCAAATCAAGCAACATAGATATTTTTCTTGGAAGACACATTTGCATGTAGCTATGACTAGAGAGTATTGCAAAGGTTTGAGTAGAGGAATTCGTTTAATGAAGTTGCACAACAAGATGATGCTTACACTGCTCCTGATGTACAAGATAACACAAATGTCCCTAATATCTTTGAGAAGCATCACGTAAGCCAACGTTCCTAATACAAATGTTCCTAATAGCGATGACTGGAGAGTATTGCCTGTCGTGCTGTGGACATACAAGAGTTGATCAAGAATAAGCCACCGTTCAAGGACATTGAGGACGAAGAAGAAGATGACACCGTGGGGCATTACGATTCAGACTGATACACATGGCCAAGATGTTGACGCTGCTGCTGCGGATGATGATTACATTGCTTTTGTTGTATTTGCCTGTTAGAAGATGTTTTTATCTACTATGTGAAATTGTGTTTGCTATGACAACTGAAACCTGATGAACATGTTGTTTAGTATTTTGCTGTGAGAACATCACTTGTTATGTATGTTGATTTGTGTTTGGTGATTGTATGAAAACTAAAACATGATGACATTGTTGTTTAGTTGTACTCATATTTGGCTGTGAAACTTGAATTTGATGACATAGTTTGTTGTTGGACTGCAATTTGCTCGACGTCTTCGCATGAGAACAAAGCTGACCCGACAGGGCCTCTGCTATTTATTTATTTATATGAGCAAAAGGGGATACCCCCTGATTTCCGTTAATAGAAATCATTAGATGTTCACAACACTACGCCCAGCCTGCTACACAGGTTTCATTCATTACT
This sequence comes from Triticum urartu, assembly GCF_003073215.2. Classification (NCBI taxonomy): domain Eukaryota; kingdom Viridiplantae; phylum Streptophyta; class Magnoliopsida; order Poales; family Poaceae; genus Triticum; species Triticum urartu. Next base: position 461,882,436 of record NC_053025.1, on the reverse strand, counting down.
AGTTTCAGCAAAGTGCTCATGTCGTAGCCACTGAATACATCATGAGTGCTACATACACTGCAAATAAAGAGACAATCATCCTACAGAGCACATCGATTTTGCCCATTATATTCACAAGCTCTTTCATCTCCTCATTGCTGTCAAGGCCGTTCAGCAGCTGTTGCTTGGCCATGATCAGAGGAACTGCATCTTTAACCTTCTGCTATGCATCTTCCTCTTCTATCGTTCCTTCAGTTACTTGTCCAACACCCCAACCTGCTGTATTGGGATTCCTCGGCTAACCAAATAATCAGTGTAGTTGCATTCCCCCACATCAGCAACTTCCCAGAAATACAAATCACACGAATCTTCCCTTTTCTGCACGAATCAAATTGGAAGATCATCAACCAAACTATCAAAAAATCAGCAACTGAAAGCAGCAGAACAACACTTAAACATATTATTACCCCATGATTTGGGCATTTGTAGAAGACTCGGCCAGGGTTGCGGATTGTGGTTGAGACGCGACGGATGACTCTGCGTGATTTGCAGCAGTGGCACCACACCAATGGCAGCGGGTTGCGATGAGCAATCGGCTGCGGTGCGCGTGCCGGCGGGGGTGTGATGAGACCCACAGGCGATGGTACGGGTGGCAACTTGGCGCATATCTGGTTGTTGGCCTAAAGAGCAGGTGGACGAGCAGCCAGCGACATGGTGCTGCGGCCAGAGCTTCTGATGCTAGGCAGAGTAAGTAGAGAGAGGAGAACCGAACGTTGGATTGTCAGTTTCATTACTTGCAGAGTAGCATAGCACCATATAATAGTCATAGTCTAGGTTTGGATCGAACCAGCTACAAGGAGCACGTTTCTTTTTTTCTAAACTCGCAATGTCCTTTACTGGGTACACTAGCTTGTTCTGTACGCCTTCCCAAGTCTTTGATTTTCTTTCCCTTTTTTGCGAGGAAGAAGGAGGAAAAATTGAGAGTTCCTGGGACTCGAACCAAGACCTCTCGGTTGAAAACCAAGGTGCTAGTCACTTATGTGCGAACGTCCCTGTGAGGAGGACGCAAAACGAACGCATTTTTCCTCGCAGTTTTCTTCCTATATAAAAAAAGTATGCTACATGGTGTCCGCTTAGTCAACAAACGATTGTGCCAACCTTGACCGTTGATTGACATTCAACGTCTGTCCGCGTTTCTTCCAATCTCTTCTTCCCCTCGAGCCGGACAAAAACCAGCGCCGGCGGGACCGCCTGCTCCCGCTCCCATGGCTGCTGTGATCTCCCCGGCTCCTGTTCGTTTCCCGTCCGAGGCCTCACCATCGTCCTCCGCCTTGGTTCACTTGCCGCGGTGCCGCCCTCCGGTGTTGTCAACATGGTCAACAACAAGAGAATAAGGAGAATGATTGTACATGGTGAGGGATGACAGTAGGGACCCAGCAGCGCGCGCAGTAATTTTGTCTTTTTGGGGATGGAGGAAGGGGTATCAACTGGGTTGTGCGGGACCGTGGCCCGTCCTAGCCCAGGCTTTTATTTCATGTTTAGGCACATGACCAGCCCAATTTGTTTTTTTTCCTTTCTGAAAAATGGCTAGCCAGCTATTTGTTTTTGCAGAATAACCAAGTAGGCCTACTTGCTTTTCTACGCCTGTTGGGCCGAAAATCTTTCAAGACGAGGAGGGGTGCATTTTGCCAGAAAATGGCTATAAGTAATAAGAAATGGGCTATAAGTAATAATAAATGGGCTGTATAAACAAAAATACAACAAACATGCAATTAGTTCAAAATATTGTTTTCTTTCGATTTTGATATTTTAAAATTTCATTGTTTTTGTGCGGGTAAATTTCATTGAATTTTAAAATTAAGGTAATTTAGAATTTAAAATTATTTGAATCTGGCTAGAAATTTCGGGTTGTATGCTGTTTTGGGACAGATTTGGAGGCTTGTGGGTCTACTAGGTTGACGTGTACTTGGCTTGTCACTTAGTCCACAAACGATTCCTAGCAGCAGTGATCATTGGATGTTAATCAACGACCGTGCCTGCTTCTTCAATATCTGATCTTCTCCTCCCAGCCGCCCAAACCAGCTCCGGTGGGACTGCCTGCTCCACCTCCCGTGGCTGGCTGTGCTGCCGACAGGCCGCACCGCCCCAACCCTACTTCATTGCTGGGCCAGGCCATTCCTCTACTCACCACACCTCCTGTTAGTTTTCCGGCGACGGCAGCCGACCAGTAAACCCTCGTACTCCCCACCGTGTGGGCAACATTGCCGAGTCTTCCCCGGGCTCCATGTCGTTCCCTTCCTAGGCCTCGCATCGTCCACCGCCATGGTGCTCTCGGCGCAGCCTAGTCAACGTGGTCAACGAACAACATCCATCGGCTGTGGACTGTACGCGCAAAATAATGATTCCTCTACCTGACAGCTGGGACCCACCGGAAGGGCCTTTGTATTTCACGAAAAAAACGTTCCCCCCACTGACATGTCGGACCCACCAGCTATATCTTCGCATGCAAGGAAGTGCCTCCTTATTACGCACAAAAAAAGAATACCCCCCTGCTAGCTGGGACCCACCATAGTGGGAGGATGACTTGTGGGCCAACTAAGTTGACGGAGACGGAGGGCTTTGTCAACTTAGTCAATATGAACGATTCTAGCTCCAGTGACCGTAGGATGTCCATCCAATGGCCGTAGTGCTTCTTAAACCTCTGGTCTTCTTGCTCTAGCCTCCCAAAGCAGCGCCGATCGTGTCGCATGCTCCTGCCTCCCGTGATCGGCTGTGCTGCCATGGAGGCCTCACCGCCCCCTACTATTCCCACCGCTTGCCAGGCCTTGCAGCGACGGTAGCCTCACACCGCAGCCGAACTAGTGAACCCTCGTACTCCTCTCCGCGCGGGCTTCCACTACCGCGTCTTCCCCGGCTCCGCGTCGTCCCCTTCCTAGGCCTCACCGTCATCCACTGCCGTTGTGCTATCGGCACGGCCTGGTCAACATGGTCAAGGAACGACTTCCATCGGACATGGATTGTACGTGGAGGGGCTGACAGCTGGGTCCACGGCCGCAGCAAGGAAGTGCCTCCTTATTACGCGGAAAATAATGATTCCTCCACCTGACAGCTAGGACCCACCAGACGGGCCACTGTATTTCATGGAAAAAACATTTCCCCCTGACTGCTGGGATCCACCAGCTTCATCTTCGCACGCAAGGAAGTGCGTCCGGGCAAAAAAAAAGATTCGCCCCCCTGACTGCTAGGACCCACCAGCTACACCTTCGCACGCAAGGAAGTGCGTCCGAGCAAAAAAACGATTCACCTCCCTGACTGCTGGGACCCACTGGCTACATCTTCGCACGCAAGGAAGTGCGTACGGGAAAAAAACGATTCACCCCCCTGACTGCTGGGACCCACTAGCTACATCTTCGCAGGCAAGGAAGTGCTTGACAGTCGGGACCCACCTGGTAGAAGCGTACGTAGCGTTGTCATTCTGGTCGCGAACGTGTATGTACATACTGGTCGATGTAGAGGCGCGCACGTGTCGTAGTAGAGGCGCGCATGTGTCGTAGTAAAGGCGCGCACGTAGCATGTAGACGTATGTACAGCGGCCAGGGTGCAAGAAAGAAAATACGGCCACGTATGTGTACATACGGGCGGGGTCTCGAACGCCTACTCGCGCATACGTACGGCCATGACTCGTGTACATGGCTGGGTCGGAATGGAGAAACAGCGTCGTCATCGTGTTCATGGGGAGGCAACGGAATGTGTTGTGTTCATCGGGAGGCAACGGAACGCGTGGGAGCCAACCGGCTGGGTCGGAACGGAATGTGTGGTCGTGTTCATCGGGAGGGCTTGGAAGGAACAGGCGATGGAAACGAGGCCTGCGTACCGCAAAACAGAGGAAACGGCCTTGTGTTCGACCGGCCACGTTCGAAACGGGATCCTGTTCATCGGGAGGGGTCTGGCGTACCGCAAAACGGAGGAAACAGACCTCCTACGATCGAAACGGGGGTCCTGTTGATCGAGAGGAGTGTGGCGTACCGCAGAACGGAGGAAACGGACTTGTGTTGGAGCGCTACGGTCGGAACGGGGGTCCTGTTCATCGCAGGGGGTGGGCGTACCGGCAAAACGGGACTCCACGGGATACTGTTCATTCTCCACCGTCGACCTCCTCCAGCCTCCATGGGGCTACGTCGACCTCCTCCAGCCTACACGGGCTCCTGTTCATCCAGCCTCCACCGCGTGCTAACTTCCACCGGCTACTGTTCAAACCACCCCTCCACGGGCACCCTCCATCGTCTACTGTTCATCCAGCCCTCCACAACCATGGGTCCTTTCAACCACCCCTACCATCTACTATTCATCCAGCCCTCACCACACCACGGGATCCTGTTCATCCAGAGGCAACGCCACCGCTTCACTGTTCATCCAACCCCCCCCCCCCCTGCCAACGCTCACTGTTCATCCAATCGATCGACTTCAATTAGCAGCAGTAGCAAAGGAATTGCTCGATCGGGTTCAGTTAACAGCCATCGATCGATCGCTCGGGTTCAATAACGCGTAGCCTGCAGTGCAATCGCTCGGGTTCAGTTAGAGCCCAATGCCTCACTCGGGTTTAGTTAGAGCGAATGCCTCACACACACGCACGTACGTGTACGAGAGAAACGCGCATTGCTCGGCCCCCGACCTCCCACCATAACCGGGAACTCCTCGAAATTTTCCTCCCCCTCACTTCTACCATGGTTTTTTCCGTCATGGACGGCCCAAAGAATGTCATGCAGCTGCGTCTCCGGCCTGCCCAGGACGAAAAGCCCACTTTCTGCCATGATTTTTTATCATGGAAGTAGGAGCCCACCACATCTATGATGATACCAGGTTTTGTCACAATTATCGTCATAGAAGTGTCATATGTATGACAGAAACAAATTTCGTTCGGCCCAAAATGTCACGGATGTGTCTTTTTTTTGTAGTGTATAAAGGAGTGGAGGAGGGGGGCGGCCCTCTACTATGGCGCGCCCTAGGGAGTCCTACTCCCACACGGAGTAGGATTCCCCCTTTCCAAGTAGGAGTAGGAGAGAAGGAAGGGAAAGAGAGAAGAGAAGGAAGGAGGGGGCGCCGCCCCTCCCCCCTAGTCCAATTTGGACTAGGCCTTGGGGGGCGCACGGCCTTCCCTAGGAAGCCCCTCTCTCTTTCCCCTAAAGCCCAATAAGGCCCATATACTCTCCGGGGTCCGGTAACCTCCCGGTACTCCGGAAAATGCCTGAACTCATCCGGAACCATTCCGATGTCCAAATATAGGCTTGCAATATATCGATCTTTACGTCTCGACCATTTCGAGACTCCTCGTCATGTCCGTGATTAAATATGGGACTCCGAACTACCTTTGGTACATCAAAACACATAAACTCATAATACCGATCGTCACCGAACGTTAAGCGTGCGGACCCTGCAGGTTCGAGAACTATGTAGACATGACCGAGACATGTCTCCGGTCAATAACCAATAGAGGAACCTGGATGTTCATATTGGCTCCCACATATTCTACGAAGATCTTTATCGGTCAAATCGGATAACGATATACGTTGTTCCCTTTGTCATCGGTATGTTACTTGCCCGAGATTCGATCGTCGCTATCTCAATACCTAGTTCAATCTCGTTACTGGCAAGTATCTTTACTCGTTTCATAATGCATCATCCCGCAACTAACTCATTAGTCACATTGCTTGCAAGGCTTATATTGATGTGCATTACCGAGAGGTCCTAGAGATACCTCTCCGACAATCGGAGTGACAAATCCTAATCTCGATCTATGCCAACTCAACAAACACCATCGGAGACACCTGTAGAGCACCTTTATAATCACCCAGTTACGTTGTGACGTTTGGTAGCACATAAAGTGTTCCTCAGGTAGTCGGGAGTTGCATGATCTCATAGCCATAGGAATATCTATAAGTTATGGAGAAAGAAATAGCAACAAACTAAACGATCATTGTGCTAAGCTAACGGATGGGTCAAGTCAATCACATCATTCTCTAATGATGTGATCCCATTAATCAAATGACAACTCATGTCTATGGTTAGGAAACATAACCATCATTGATTCAACGAGCTAGTCAAGTAGAGGGAAATTAGTGACACTCTGTTTGTCTATGTATTCACACATGTACTAAGTTTCCGGTTAATACAATTCTAGCATGAATAATAAACATTTATCATGATATAAGGAAATATAAATAACAACTTTATTATTGCATCTTGGGCATATTTCCTTCAAAGCTAGCGATCGATCCCCCAAACCCTTGCTAAACCTGTGTCAGCAGCTGGCCATCACAGTTCATCGGGATCACTGAAGATTTAGCTTGATTCAGTTTCAACCACGTGGCCTCTCCAAAGGAATGTAGCAGCCCCAACAAGGTGGTGATCTCTTCTTTGATTGGATTGGTGAAGATTATCGTGTCGTCCGCGTAAAGACTCACATGCATGCTTGCCCCGCGCCCCGGCAGTTGCGCAATCAACTCTCTTGTCGTAGTCGCGTCCAGTAGACGGTATAGAGGATCAATAGCTAGGATGAATAGCAGCGGCGACAGTGGATTCTCCTGCCTAAGCCCGCAGGCGTGAAAAAAGCTTGGCCCCTGCACCCGTTCAGCAGACAGGAAGAAGTTGCAGTGGATAGTAACAAGGCCACCCAGTTTCTCCAGCGTTACGAAAAACACATGCGCTACAGCAGCTCGATCTGGTATGTCCAGGATACAGAATCAAACGCGCGAGCGAAATGAATCTTGAAGAGCAAGGCCTGCTTTTTTCTCTATGGAGCATTCTGACACAACCTTGCACATACTGAAAACTATTGTGGATGCATTTTACTTTCTGAAACGCCGTTTGCGTCGGCGATATAACTCCGTTCAGAGCAGAGGATAACCGGAGGGAGAGCACTTTGGAGATTAACTTTGCCATGGAATGTATCAAACTGATGGGCCTATAATGGCTGATCTCGGACGCGCCAATTTTCTTCAGCAGCAGGGCAATGAGCGTTGAATTCAGCTCGGCGAAATTACTCCCGGCTATCTGATGGAACTTGTTGAAAACAGCCATTACCTCCTCCTTGATGATCGGCCAACATGAGCGATAGAATTGCCCAGTGAAGCCGTCTGGGCCCGGGGCCTTTTCTGTGGGGGGCGCAAGGATCGCTGCCAAGACCTCGGCCATGGTGAACGGGCCGTCCAGCTCTGGTGAGGCAACAACCGGGATGTTCAGACTGTCCCAATTCAGGGTGCAGCTTCGCTGCTTGCTACGCCCCATAGCTTCAGAGAAATAATCGAAGATGATCTTTTCTTTCTCGTCGTGATCCACCACAACTATGTCATTGCTACGGATTGCATGAATGAAGTTCTTTCTGCGGCGAGACTGCATTTTAGCATGAAAAAAGCGCGTGTTGGCATCTCCTACACGTAGCCAGTTCACTCTGGATGCCCGTCTCTTCTTCGCACGCTCAATAGCAGCCAAACCTAGCACATTTTGCTCCAGAGTTTTTCTCAGGTATCTCTCTGCAGCCGTGAGGGCTCGGTGCTCTTGCACCAGATCGAACTGTAGGATCACCTCATTTGCGATGTGCAGTTGCAGCCTCACCTTACCAAATATTGCTTTGCTCCAGATTTTTAGGTCAGAGGCTACTCTTGCCAGCCTTCTCTTCATCCTCGCAAAAGGGCAGTCGTGTGGGACAGGCCGCTGCCAGGCACGCAAAACTGTTTCATTGAAATGAGGGAATTTTGGCCAGAAATTCTCGAACCTGAATCTAGCTTTTCTGACGGGCATGGAAGCCTTGGCAAGAATTAGCGGGCAATGATCCGAGAATGATGTTGATGCTGCCATAAGCATGTAATCCTAGTACAATAGATCCCACGAGTCATTGCAGAAGTATTTATCAATACTGCAGAGGGTGGGGTTTTCACGTTCATTGCTTCAGGTGAATTTCCTGTTTCTGCACTTTATCTCTTTTAGTCCAGCCCAGTCCAACGCTCTTCTGAACTTGCCCATCATCCTCCTGTTAATGTTGTTGTTATTCTTGTCACTCGCTTGATAGATCATGTTGAAATCTCCATTGATCATCCAGGGCTCAACCACCGGTGGCGCAGCAGCGGCGAGCTCAGCCAGGAAGCCGCCTTTCTGCGCGTCGTCTATTGGCCCGTAGACCGTGGTAATCCAAAAAGGATCGCCTACAAGCTTGGGCACTACTCTAGCCATAATGGAGAAGCTACCTAAATGGTGTGATACTACATCAACTACTTACTTGTCCCAGAAGATCGCCGCACCACCTCTCGTCCCGTGCGCCGGCAGCACCACACACCCTTGTAGATTGACGCCACCGACCTCCGTAGCTATGCCAGATGACCATACATCAACCTTGGTCTCCTGCAATGCTAGAACTGCAATGTGGTTAGCCTGAACTACTTCTCTAATGGATGTGCGTTTTGCCGGGCAGTTCAAGCCGCGGACGTTCCAAGACATGAGGATTAGGTCATTGTCACTCATCGAAACACCATGCAGTTCTCCGTCGATCACATTTACTAATCAAGACAATGCAGAACACCTTACAACATGTCGGGGGGCGACGACGGCCACCAATAGGCCCAAAACCCCGTCGTCATCGATCACACCACTTACCAGGGTTGCTACACATGGAAACTAGCCCTAACTCAAGCTGGTTTAAGACCAGCTGCCGACGGAGAATAAACAAAGACATAGCTACCATGATCAAATGTGGAGCGACTCTTCAGCGCCGGCGACTCCGGCCATGCCCGCCGCGATCTTGAGAGCAGCCTGATCCAGCCCGGTGAGCTTGGTGATGGCAGCAATGTCACCATCGGACAGCGGCTCCTGGAAGCGATTTATGAGCAGGGCTGCCGCCTTCGGGGTTATTCTGTCCTTTGTCCCGAGCGCGCCCAGCTCCAGCACCAGGCGCGGCACCACCCGCTGAGCCACCGGCGTCGGGTTTGCCGCAGCGGCCTGACGGGCACTACGGTGAGAGGGAGCAGATATTGCTCTGGACTTTGGTGGAGCAGAGTGACGAGGCCGAGCCGACGGGGCGCTGATGATGGGCGGGGGGACTGGAACGAATAGCTCAGAGTGCTCGTCGACGCCCACCTCGCCAATCTGGATTGTGCCCACCCGCTCTGTGATCGCTGACAGCTGGAAGCTGGCGGTGGCAACAGCTTGGGAGGTGACGCAGGGCAGCGGGCAGGGGATCATCTCGGGGCTGTCCAGCTCTTGCGAGGCGGGGAGCGGGAGGGGCGGGGAGCGACCACCGTCTTCGAACACCAGCGGGGTCTGCAGGGCCTCGTTCATGGCATTTTC